>NC_056737.1:680176504-680239004 GCF_019279795.1 Protopterus annectens | reverse complement strand
CAATAAATGAAATCTCAAGTAATCAACACACTTAAACCCAAGCAGTGGATGCAAAAAACTGAAGAAGTTGATGCAAAAAATAAAAAAGTATCAATATCTAAAATACTCATTAACTATAATTTTCTAAAGTGGGTTTAATAGAAATACTATCATTAATTCCTGGGTGTACAGACGCATTTAATCTAATCTGCCATCTAGCTTCTCTCTCACCCAGTTTCTTTTTTATATTCCCCCCTCTAATGTTGGGTTGAATACATTCTAAAATACCAAAGTTAAAAGTATCACAACCACTGCTCGCTTCTATGTGCCTCAATAAAGCATTTTTAACATCTTTTTTTCTCATACAATAACAATGGTCATATATCCTATTTCTGAGGCATCTATCGGTCTTGCCCACGTAAAAACAGGGGCATTTCATGCATTTGGCCAAATATACTATATGAGATGTCTTACAATTACCTTTCTGAAAAAACACTTCTGTCCTGTTAATATTCCCCAATATTAAAGATGCTACCTTAATTATAAAATTGCACTGATTACATACACCACACTTAGTGGTACCTTTCCTGTTACATACATTTTCCTTTTCCTTTATTTTCCTTTGTAGTTCTCATTTTAAATTTTTGCCATTCTTAGAGACAAATAAAGTTTTTTCTCCTACCAATTTGTAAACAATATTATCAGTTTTCAAGATAGTCCAATTATTTTCTATAATTCTCTTTATATCTTGTACATGGGGTGCATGTTCCAATATGCATGCCCTCAAATAGTTTTTAGTACCCATACACTCCTTATTTGAAATGTCACCCAGCACTTTAATCGCACTAGTACCTAAAATAGGTTTATATTTTACCCCCCATTGTTTTATCACATATTCTTTGATGTCCTTAATCATATAAGGGGGGTACCCCCTATCTTTGAACATATTGCCTATCATTTCCAATTCTTTAATCAAATCAGAATATTCAGAGGTCATTTTAGCAGCCCTAATAAACTGCCCTTTTATAATACTACATTTTGACTATAAGGGTGACAACTTGAGAATTCTAGGTAGGAGTTACTAAACGTTTTCTTTCTATACATTCTGGACTTAAATTTTCCATCTTCCACACTTATGTGTGTCTAAATATGATATGGATCTCTGGTCTATGTTAAATATAAACTTTAAATATTCACATGAAGTGTTCAAATATTCTTTAAATTTATGTAGTTTACTCTCACTTCCCCTCCAAATCAAAAATATGTCGTCCAAAAACCTTAAGTAACAGGTAATATTCTCTCTCCAAGCTGTTTCCAGTATATATTCTGTTTCCCAATCCAGCAAAAATAAGTTGGCAAAAATGGGGGCGCACGCCGCCCCCATTGCCACACCTTTACTTTGTCTATAATATTCCCATTCGAAGAATATGTAGTTGTAAGATAATACCAATTCCATAAATTCCAATATCAGTGAAATTTTATCCCAGGCTAAATTACTGTATTTATCAATACTGTTATTAAACCTTTCCATCCCCTCTACTTGGGGTATACTTAAAAAAAGGTCGACTACATCTACTGTGACCAAAAACATATCAGGACTGACTAGTCCAGTTTCAAGCCTTCCCAGAAAATCCCAGGAATCAGTTATAATGTGGGTTACCTTATTATACGCAGGCTTCAACCAATCGTCTATGACTGAACCAAAAGGAAATGTTTTTGACCTATTTCCAGAAACTATTGGACGAAATGGTGGATCAGTCACACTTTTGTGTATTTTGGGTATACCCACAATTGTACTAATAATAGGGGACTCCACTTTCAAATAATTATACATATCCATATCAATTCTTTCATCTAGTAATATCTCTTCTAAAAATAAATCAATTTTATGGTATCCAATATGCACTTCATTTATAGAGGATATTTCATAATTACCTGAATTCAATAATATATAATTAATTTTGTTATTGTACTCAGCAGAGTCATATATGACAACCCCTCCCCCTTTATCCGGTTTCATTACCCGTATGTTATGGTTCATTTGTATCTCTTTTAATGTAATAAATTCATTGTAATTCAAATTGTAATTCATTTTGGAAGATATCCATTTATTACCAAATTGAGTGTATGGATACTAAAAACTATTTGAGGGCATGCATATTGGAACACGCACCCCATGTACAAGATATAAAGAGAATTATAGAAAATAATTGGAATATCTTAAAAACTGATAATATTGTTTACAAATTGGTAGGAGAAAAACCTTTATTTGTCTCTAAGAATGGCAAAAATTTAAAATGGGAACTACAAAGGAAAATAAAGGAAAAGGAAAATGTATGTAACAGGAAAGGTACCACTAAGTGTGGTGTATGTAATCAGTGCAATTTTATAATTAAGGTAGCATCTTTAATATTGGGGAATATTAACAGGACAGAAGTGTTTTTTCAGAAAGGTAATTGCAAGACATCTCATATAATATATTTGGCCAAATGCACGAAATGCCCTTGTTTTTACATGGGCAAGACCGATAGATGCCTCAGAAATAGAATATATGACCATTGTTTTTGTATGAGAAAAAAAATATGTTAAAAATGCTTTATCGAGGCACATAGAAGCGAGCAGTGGTTGTGACACTTTTAACTTTGATATTTTAGAATGTATTCAACCCAACATTAGAGGGGGTAATATAAAAAAGAAACTGGGTGATAGAGAAGCTAGATGGCAGATTAGATTAAATGCGTCTGTACACCCAGGAATTAATGATAGTATTTATATCAAACCCACTTTAGAAAATTATAGTTAATGAGTATTTTAGATATTGATACTTTTTTATTTTTTGCATCAACTGCTTCAGTTTTTTGCATCCACTGCTTGGGTTTAAATGTGTTGATTACTTGAGATTTCATTTATTATATAGAATGCTTATTTATTTTTTTTTTTAGGGGATGTGGGTACATAATTTATTAAAGGGGGAATATAAAAGGACTGAAATTTTGTCATTGAATAGAATACGCCAAGGTATTGTATGCACTGAGTACTTTAAAAAGTTAATTGATAGACTACTAATGAATAGTAGTTTCTGATAGGTTTATGAATATTTGAAATGCTTTTAAAATGCTGTTTGGAACATAATTAACTGTTCTGATGAAGTCTATGAAGGAGTAGATGAAAGCACTTAACTTTTATGTTGGAAACTGATTATGTCTACGTTTTATCTTTTCTAATAAATGGACTATTGTTTGCTATTGGTGCCGGTGCATATTTCCATGCTATAACAGTGAACAAATATACAATTACATATTAGAACAAATACTGTGTATCAAGCATTTCAATTGACCACTATCTATAAAACATGAAACAGGTCAATTATACCCAAATTTGCATAATTATAATAAGAAGCAAGACCAAAGTACCTAATGCTTTCACCACTTTACAAACAATACTAACTGAAATACAATGAGTTTCAACAATTATAGAAGCAATCATTCTCAAGTGAGTAGTTACAAGAAATCAGAAACTTTTCCTCTGCAATACGTATTGATAAATGTAAGCTTGTGAAAAAGCAAGCATTAGCTTTCCACTGTGTGTATCCAACATATATACAACCCTAAGTCAACCAAAGGAATGTGTGTGCGAGTAAGAAACACGTATCTCTTAGAGTATACAGTGTTCAAGGCCAGTTACAACAGATGTATAGCACTAAATGGACAGTTTAGATAGTTTGCATGTGTGTAAGGTGGTATGGGGAATTGAATATTTTTTTACTGTGTGTGTGTGTGTGTGTGTGTGTGTGTGTGTGTGTGTGTGTGTGTGTGTGTGTGTGTGTGTGTGTGTGTCTACATGAAAACAATCAAGCATTATGCTAGCATTACATCTTGGCATCTTGTACAGGTGTGAGCTGTGCATTCTAGAGTAGTCATTTCAGTGTCATTGCCCTGACCACAAGAACCAACAATGTCAGGAATTGCATTATTACTTTCATGGCCCTGGGTAGAAGTTGGGTTGCTACTTGAACTTGAGAGATGTCTCCTGGATGAGCTATCCTCAAGGCTATGTCCAGGACCATGACCCTGTGGCCTACCACATCTGGATGTAGATAACACAGTCACTGATGGACCAGTGGATGTAGTGTCATTACAATAGTGGGATCTGGCATGGCCACATATAACATTTGAAGATGTAGCACTTCTCCAGCCATATTGATCTCTACCCTCCCCAACAGATGTTCCATTACAGACACTGCCCAATACAGTGTGTCATTCATCCTGTCCAAGGATTTTCCCACATGTTTCAGTGATTTTCACATGTCAGAATGCACTATCTCTTCTAAGGCCCTGGTGGAACAACCGGTGCCTCCACTATAGCCCTTCACATATATCTGGTGGCACCTAGCAATGCAAGGATGAGGACTGAGAAGTGTTACCCACTAATGGCTTGCAGGTGTCTATGATCACTCTGTCTGCAGAAACAATTAGGGTTTCAGACTCCCCTCTTTGATGTACACTTACTGAGGATGTGTCATGGAGAAGAGACTTACAAAAATGTCTGAAAGCACATTGACTGATTTAGGAGAGCAACATTACTAACATTCAAATGCTGGCTTTAATAACCATATCTATTGCCCCTTAGTAAGAAATGTTGTTGATATTCAAGGGAGTACTTTAAACATTATCATAACATCATTTACAAACCTATTGAACTTAAGAGGAAAAATCAGAAATGTTTAAATACTTCGTGTAGAACTATGGTCTTTTACCCTGAACATGCAAAAGCCATTGGCCAACTGATCCACTCCTCCACCTCTGTAGGTCATTATACCTCTACTGACACTGATGTTCAGAGCAGAGAATCCCTCTTCAGGATGAGACATGGTCCCCCAGCTCCTGCTAGATACCATTCTTTTCCTCTTAGTGTCAGCCTCTACATACTCAAGCTTCTGCAGGTAAGAATCTTGCAAGAGGTACACCATGAGTTGGGTCTCCTTATCCAACTAGCGTGGAGTGCCTTGTATATCTGCTGCCATCCCAGGAAGTGCAGGAATAAAAGTGAGGGATACAAGTTCAAGACAAATGATTAGAGGGTTTGAACCATACTCTCTGAAATGTGACATCAGCATACCCAACCCATGCTACTGTATAGGAGTATTTACCCGTGGAAGTGATAACAGTGTTAAACTTGGGTCTATATTATAAGCACGAATGTTTACTTACCTGAATGCCTAAACGTCGACACATCTTCATCGAACCGCAAAAACAGCGATTGTCCAGAAGCGCGGAATCGGAAATGCCGAATCGTCATGGTTGGTCCTTCTGTGGTATAGCTCCGTAAGGTAAGTGTGCAATAGTTACGGACCTTCATACCTCTCAACCTGGAATCATCAAAAATCTGGACAAGGCCCATGGAAAATAGGTACAAATCTGTACGCTGATTAACATCTAATTTGCATACATAATTACGTAACCCCACCCACTCCAATGGAATTGTGGGATACCAACTTTCAAACGTAAACCGAACAGATGACCAAGATATGGCTCCAGAGTCCCCCTGCAGCCATTCCAATGTCCCGTCACCTGGCTATTTTGCCCCATTTATCATAAACACTAATGTTTGCATACTGCTTTACTTCTACAAAGATTATTTGGATATTATTTTTACATTTTACAGCACAACAATGCCCAAACACTAATAAACATCTGGTAAACAAAGCAATACTGTCTCACAATGAAAATAGACTTGGCATTAAAACTTCCCTGCCCTTGAAACTCATTCATTGAAACCCACACCACATCCAAAGAAAATGCATTTTGTCAGTCGTGTTTAAAAATCACCTTTGGGCTGTTTTCAAATCATTGGCCTCTTGCACACAAAACAAGAAACATACATGTGCTCTTTTCTTTGATACACCTTCCTGACTTTATTCAATTATATTCCTTGTACACTACAACACACTTTTTATAGCGCATTTTAAATTTTAACATTTTGCCAGTAGGCTGTACTGTAGGCAGTAAAATAAAATGCATGAACAAATGCCCAATTCAGAACAATTCCATCATAAAAGTCTACTTCCACATCCACACTATACATAGAATGACAGTAGTATAAGCCATAGGCATCTTACACAGCTTCTCACTCAAAGACATATGGTATAATTGGCAGTATGAATAAAGTTAACACTACTCTGTTATTTATCCTGAAAAAACAAAAAAGAATATAATGCATTTATGTATGAATCTTTCTGGTTTATACCAGTCTCCTTTCTTTATCTTATATTAGAAACATATGCAAGATAATCAGATTGTTTCTTTTTTAACATATTCACTATCACAATGAACACAACAAAACAAAATCCCAAAGAATAAGGCACGTAAATACAGTGTATTAATTAAGAAACACACACACACACAGAAGCGCTTGCTGCATACACACACACACACACACACACACACACACACACACACACACACACACACACACACTCTTCCCTTACCTCCGTGACCGTCCTAATTCCATTTCCCAGCAAAGTCCAAAGCCAGCCAGCAGTCAGCCTCTGAAATGGCAGCAGAAGCCAAGTCCCTCTCTTCGCACTCGCAGTCAGCATCCAAAACGGCAGCAGAAGCAAAGATCGTCACTTGTACAAAGCAAGCAGCAAAGTCAGCAGTTTCCATCCGAAAAGGCAACATCAGCAAAGTCCCGACTCCCACTGTCAGCAGCATAAGCAAAGCCAGCATTCTTCTCTCGAGTCTCGACACAGTAAGCTTGTAACGCCATCGCCAGCATGCTTCTTTTCAAACTTTCAAAGCACTTCCCATTCCCGCCTGCTCGCAGCCAGCCGGAAATGATGATGTGAGCTCCTTGAGCTCAATTCCGACTGGCTGGTAGCACTGACTGAGCTGACGTCATCGCGCACGCGATGACGTCAGCTCCAAAAGCGCAAAATTTAAAAAAATAAAAAAAACAAATGCAAAGAAATCGGAAACGAAGGGGTGCCACTCGGGAATCGTGGCACCCTTCATTTGGACCCCAAAACTCGGTAAAAACCGAGTAATTCGGGATGGTTGGGAGGTCTGAGGACCTTAGGGTTAGGGTGCGGGTTAAGGTAAGTGCATAGATGGTAATGTATGTTAGATTTAGTGTAGGGTTAGAAGTAGGGTTTTTTAAGTGTATGTGTGTGGATTATTTAGTTTGTTTGTGTTTAGCTTTTTAAGGTACGTGTGCGATAGTTACGGACCTTAGGGTTAGGGTGCGGATTAAGTTAAGTGCATACATGGTGGTATATGTAAGATTTAGTATAGGGTTAGAAGCTGCAGCGTTGGGCCTCATAACACCCCGGGGGTGTTAATTACACATTCACACATACCCTGTCAGGCATTATTACTTGCACAAACTACCACATCTTATTATACAACATTCATTATGTGCTACAAACTACCACAGCTTATAATACAACATTCATTACTGTGCTACAAACTACCACACCTTATTATACAACATGCATTATGTGCTACAAACTACCACAGCTTATCATACAACATTCATTACTGTGCTACAAAGTACCACACCTTATTATGCAACATCCATTATGTGCTACAGACTACCACAGCTTATCATACAACATTCATTACTGTGCAACAAACTACCTCACCTTATTATACAACATTCATTATGTGCTACAAACTACCATAGCTTATCATACAACATTCATTACTGTGCTACAAAATACTGTACTTTATTATACAACATTCATTACTGTGCTACATGCTACCACACCTTATTATACAACATTCATTACCATGCTAAAAACTACCACACCTTATTATACAACATTCATTATGTGCTACAAACTACCACAGCTTATCATACAACATTCATTACTGTGCTACAAAATACTGTACTTTATTATACAACATTCATTACTGTGCTACACGCTACCACACCTTATTATACAACATTCATTACTGTGCTAAAATCTACCACACCTTATTATACAACATTCATTATGTGCTACAAACTACCACACCTTATTATACAACATTCATTATGTGCTACAAACTACCGCACCTTATTATACAACATTCATTACTGTGCTACAAGCTACCACACCTTATTATACAACATTCATTACTATGCTACAAACTATCACACCTTATTATACAACATTCATTACTGTGCTGCAAACTATCACACCTTATTATACAACATTCATTACTGTGCTACAAACAATTACACCTTATTATACAACATTCATTATGTGCTACAAACTATCTCACCTTATTATACAACATTCATTACTGTGCTACAAACTATCGCACCTTATTGTACAACATTCATTACTGTACTACAAACTACCGCACTTTATTATACTACACTCATTACTGTGCTACAAACTACCACACCTTATTATACAACATTCATTACTGTGCTACAAACTATCGCACCTTATTATACAACATTCATTACTGTACTACAAACTACCGCACTTTATTATACTACACTCATTACTGTGCTACAAACTACCACACCTTATTATACAACATTCATTACTGTGCTACAAACTACCACACCTTATTATACAACATTCATTACTGTGCTACAAACTATCGCACCTTATTATACAGCATTCATTACTGTGCTACAAACTACCGCACCTTATTATACAACATTCATTACTGTGCTATAAACTACCACACCTTATTATACTACACTCATTACTGTGCTGTAAACTCCAAACCTTATTATACAACATTCATTACTGTGCTACAAGCTACCACACCTTATTATACAACATTCATTATGTGCTACAAACTATCGCACCTTATTATACAACATTCATTATGTGCTACAAACTATCACACCTTATTATACTACACTCATTACTGTGCTACAAACTACCACACCTTATTATACAACATTTACTATGTGCTACAAACTATCTCACCTTATTATACAACATTCATTACTGTGCTACAAGCTACCACATCTTATTATACAACATTCATTATGTGCTACAAACTATCGCACCTTATTATACAACATTCATTACAGTGCTACAAGCTACCACACCTTATTATACAACATTTACTATGTGCTACAAACTATCTCACCTTATTATACAACATTCATCACTGTGCTACAAACTATTGTACCTTATTATACAACATTCATTACTGTGCTACAAACTATCGCACCTTATTATACAACATTCATTACAGTGCTACAAGCTACCACACCTTATTATACAACATTTACTATGTGCTACAAACTATCTCACCTTATTATACAACATTCATCACTGTGCTACAAACTATTGTACCTTATTATACAACATTCATTACTGTGCTACAAACTATCACACCTTATTATACAACATTCATTACTGTGCTACAAACTATTGCACCTTAATATACAACATTCATTACTGTGCTACAAACTACCACACCTTAATAGACAACATCTCTTACTGTGCTACAAACTACCGCACCTTATTATACAACATTTGTCACTGTGCTACAAACTATCGCACTTTATCATACAACATTCATTACTGTGCTACAAACTACCACACCTTATTATACAACATTCATTACTGTGCTACAAACTATCACACCTTATTATACAACATTCATTACTGTGCTACAAACTATCACACCTTATTATACAACATTCATTACTGTGCTACAAACTACCCCACCTTATTATACTGCACTCATTACTGTGCTACAAACTACCACACCTTATCATACAACATTCATTATGTGCTACAAACTACCACAGTTTATCATACAACATTCATTACTGTGCTACAAACTACTGCTCCTTAGTATACAGCATTCATTACTGTGCTACAAACACTCAGTAACAGTGTTGCCAATTACTCCTGAATAGGGTCAGTACCAGAAACTAGCAGTTGTACCAGAACAACTGGAACAAGGCGACAGCAGAATGGCTGTTGGATGATAAAATAACAGGTATATTTATGACACAGCCTGAAAACAGTGCCAAGTGCAATGACAGGATCACATACCCCACAGCAGGAATATAACTCTGAAGGAAATGTCACAGGGTCACACTACCAAGTAGATGAGGACATTGCAGGTGATACAGGGAGAGACTCCATGTACTTCAACCCTAGTGTTTCCTCATCCACAGGAGCACCTTCAGGAGGACAGTGCAATCGCAGAGGTAGCAATGTTGACTGTAACACCTGTGCGAAGGTGTGCCAGGTGCAGGCACATGTCACAGCTAGTTCCAGGTACATGAAAAGCATTGGTTGCCCAGCAGCAGATGTGTTGGGACATTGTTCACACTCAGACCACTGCTGGAGAGAGTCAGCAAGACATGATCAAAATGCTGCAGGGTATATGTGATGATTTCCCCAAGAACATGGAAATGGTGTAGAGTCAGGATGATGCCATGGTCAAACTTATACACAGTATGGTGACATGCATATGAGACATCCCCGCTTCAATGTGTATACTAGTCAGGACCTAACAGACTCATGTAAAAAAAAATAGGGGTAGATGGGGATGAAAATGGATACTGTCTGGACACATGGCAACATAGCAGGTCACACACTATGCGACTCTCAAGAAAGTACTGGAAAAAGTAGGGGGTATAACAAAAAGAAGTCAGGCAGGCTTCATCAGCATCCATCTAAACATGATAGGACCTCTCATTCAAGGTCTTGGTCACACTGTACTGTGAGACCACTTTATGTAGGATCACTTGCATCTGGTAGGTCAGATCATTGCAGTGAGTCAGCATCATGCTCACTTGCTAGCATTTTGTCACAATCACAGGCACCATCATTCTTAGTGGATGTTTTGTTTGACACATTTGACCTACTGTAAGTCAGTGTGCACAGTGCAGCTATTGAAAATATCACTTGACAATTCAACAGCATGCGTTTCTCTAGAGTAATGCCATTGGTTAAAATAAAATAAAATGTTAAAAAAAATAAAAAAAATTAAAACAAAGATCATCTGCAGACTGCAGTGTAGACCAGTACTGAGAGCATATCCAGCAGGATATGTTTGACTTGGGTATCCAACTTTACCTTCCTCTCATCCCCATCCCCCCTCCAAAAAAATATCCTCAAACATAACCCCTCCAACTATAACTATGGAACCTGTGCTTGCTAAAACCAAGAATATGGCCTTAATGGGCCATGAAAACATCTCAGGATGCCTCCTAAACAGTATAAAATATGACTTATTTGGACCTCTGCAGTCATTATTTAACTGTAGTTTTAAAACAGGCTTTGTCCCACATAAATGGAGCATTGCAACAGGGATCCTCTTCATAAGGGAGGACCTTGAACAGATCCTGGAAACTGAAGACCCATTACTCTGACTAGTCTTATTTGTAAAGCCATGGAAAGAAGTATTATGGAAATTATCACAAGGACATAGAAGACCTTCAGACACCAGATCCATCTCAGTTTGACTTTGTCAAAGGAAGGTCATGCTTACTGAATCTGGTGGACTTCTTTGAAAAGGTCAATAAGAAAATGGGTGATGGAAAAAATGTGCATATTTTCTACCTAGCTCTGGTTAAAGGATTTTATGCAATACCCCACTTGGGCATTGTCAGCAGCTTGCTGGAACACTGATAGGAGCCAGAGGGTTAGAATCAGTGAGGCCACCTCCAAAAAGTGGCCAGCCACTAGTGGAGTCTCCCAGGGCTCTGTGTTAGGACTACTCTTCTTTGGCTTCTACTTCTCGGATGTGTATGCCAATGTCAAAGGCCTCTGGCTAACCAAGTTCACAGATGATTGCAAACTGGGAACAGTTATTGAAGCACCCCCAAGATGGGAGCACCCTTCAGGAAGGTCTAACACAAACAAACACTTGGTGCTAAAGACATGGCTTAAAACTCAATACCAAGAAATGCATTATAGTACGTTTTGGGAAGTTAGCCACCCTAGGTAACTATGTTATCAATAAAACACCCCTAAAAGTTGATTCATTAGTAAAGGATCTGGAAACGCTGCAGATAGTAACCTATCTTTCAACCAACATGTGTGCAAGATAATAATTAAATCCTTCTGTGTTGCTCAACTTATAAACAAGGCCATAACATCTAGGTTCAGAGAGGTCATCATACTACTGTACCCAGCCCTCATCAGATCCATAATAGAGTATAATTCCCCCCTTGGTATGTACCTGAGTAGACATATGCAGGAACTGGAATGTCCACAAAGGTTCCCCTACAAAAAGAATACAGGGTGTAAACATCCACAATTTTGGGTGAAGCAATAATGCAGAGGTCAGCATTGATGCCTCACACCAAGAGGTTCTCTGGTTTAATTCTCACCTGGGGTGCCTTCTGTGTGGATTTTGCATTTCATGCATGCGTTTGTGTGGGTTTCCTCTGGGTGTTCCAGTTTCCTCCCACATTCCAAAGACATGTCTTGAGCGTCTTTCCCCAAGCCTCCATGGGCTCTGTCCCAATTAGACATTCCTGGTAAACAAATGTTAAATAACTAAATAAATAAATAAATAAATAAATAAATAAATCTATCAATACCATACATTGATTGGCTCAAAGTCCTGCCTCTTTAGTCAGTCTCAGAGGTGATATTTGCCTGGCAGAGAAGGCATCCCCAAACTATGTTTTGGTGAACCTTTTGCAATCCGCAAAACAAATATCAGAACTACTAGGTTAAAAGACCTAAATTTTGCTTGTGACAGAAATACGACACATTGGAGAGACAGATATGTTTCTCAGAGAACTGTCATTCTCTGGAACAGGCTTCCAATCCATATGGAGCAGAGTTTCTCCCTATCCCTATTTAAGTGCACCTGAGAACAATTGGTGGGTAATCAGAAATTATCCTGGTCTGGAGTCCATGTCAATGATGGACAGAGGAAGTCAGTAAATTACCCCCTAAATAAATCCAATTTGTGGGTCACAACTGGGTCGCATGGCTAGGTATATAAGGGTCCTAGTGGTTGCTATCCTAGTTTACACTTATATTAATCAATTTTCCTCTTGAAAACTGCAAGGTGGAATATAGCAAGAATACACAGTGAAATACATACATTTCTTTAAGCTATTATGTCAAGTAGTGCAACAGCAATTATAAAGTAGCAGTCATTCCAGCAGAAGCAATCCTTGCATATTTCACTGCAGTCTCTAAACAAAACACATGCAGCAGTACAGTACTAAATTACATATTCAATAAATGCCGCCAGTACCATTTACTGTACAGATCACTCTGATGTTAGTAAACAGAAAAGATATATAAACTATATGAGTGACTATAGTCTAAAAAAATATAAATAATTCTTTAGATACGAGGGACTGTCTAATGTACAGTGACAGTGGGGATTCCATCACACAGCATTGCCCACACATAGCACTATATGCATCAATTGTACATTTATGTGTTTTTATAATGAACTTAAAAGTAACCTGAATGTCATGGACCAGGTCCAGAGTTATGAACTAGATTCCACTTGTCACATCTGTAGTACAAGCCTGCTTCATGGGTTCCCTTATTACTACTGATGGGTGACCACCAACAGCAGCATCAGTCATGAAATGGCCTATACTGGGAGCTGCACTACCATCATGGGGCAGTTCACCACCAGACCAGTGCATCATCATGTTGTGCAGAAAGCAACATGCAGTAAACATCCTGCATGCAGTATCAGTGTCATGTTGAAGGGCACCCCCAGATTCATCCAGGCAATGGAAATGGGCTTTCAGCAGACCAAACACTCAGTCTATGACAGTTTCTGTCTAGAACAGAGTGGTATTGTAACTTTCTTTGGCAGATCCCATAGGATTCTCTGTAGATGTCATCAGCCATGGCTGAAATGGATAGCCTACATCACTTGGAAAACACAAGGAATGAAATGAGGGGTAGACACAACAAGGGAAGGGTAGTTTCATACTAAGAAATACATATACCTATATATAACTAATTATATAATAATTGCAAAAATTTCCACATAACAATAAGGTGACCACGGGGCATCATACCATGCAGGAAGAGGTGGTAGACTGAGCCTGTGTGCCAGATATGACAATCATTGACACATCAAGCTGCTGAGTCAACACATTGGTGATGTACCCTCATGCATCACACGCTGTCAGTTGTTTGAATGGTAGTCCTTCCTATTTCAGCAACACTCTCCCCTTGGTCCTGACGTGTCCCTAGTGACAATATGGGTACATTTTATCACAGCAAACACCTCTGGAAATCATGCCATCCCACAGAGGGCACATATGGTTCTGCCTTGGTCCAGTGGTGATACAAAAAGATAAATAAACTGATCCACATCTGCCCAGATTGTGTCAAGGAAATGCTGAAGTATCCTAGAGGCAAAAGCCTGAGATATACCCAGTGAGTACCCAGTCTGTCTCTGGAAGGTCCCTGTGGCAAGTATAGTGACAGGTATACATAACTTAATATCCACAGGTATAGGAGGTCCACACATTCCCCCAGTTCCTATTTGTGGGCCATACAAAATCACTAAAGCCCTTACAATATACCTGCCCACTCTAAATCTATCAGCAGTTTATTGATTATAGAAGTAATAATGGGTTGTTCTGTATCTATATCTTCGCCTTCTTGGTCATCGAGCACTGCTAGGCACAAGCAGTTTTGGCTTGGCCAAGACAAGCAGCTCAGAGTGAGAAACAGGTAGGCTGGAAGCAACAGCAAGTATCTCCGCCAAATTCAAAGCAGATATAAGAAGCTCTGTTTTCCCTTTTATAACACCTCTGTGCACAGTGCGGAAACGTGTCAAAAAATGACTATGAATTGAGAACATGCGGGAAGAGGGCTTATTGGCATGACATTCTAAATATTTCTCATTTACATCTCATAAGCTTTTCACTTGCATACTTTCATTAAACTGCCATGCATAGGCACAACCGGCCTCTATGAATCGTGGCAAAGCTGTGCTTAGCTGTGACCTGTGCAGACTGTATTTCCCCTAAGAGCAATAACTATAAATATCACCCTAAATGTGCATTATTTGTTTTAGCTTGAAACTACAATTTACTATTATTATACAATATGCAGTAGAAATGCAATATTTGTGGGCATTTGTCAGTTTTTCTTTGTTGCCATTTTTACACCTTTCGGAAATAAAGGATGCTTTCTTTCCTGAAGTTTATTCCAAATGATTGCCAGAACAAGAAAAATGTTGGTCTTTGCAAATGTCTTTATTGTGTGTTCCTTCTTATTAAATTTTATTACGTCTTGCATTTATGACTTTGATTTAGCCGGAAGAAATTACAGAATATTACGTATGGAATGCATTCCACATTATAATTCTGCTCTGATATATTTGTAACATTTGCTTTATGTTACACATTTACTAAAATTAAGTTATTCGTTTTTATGTAGCATGTTATTCTTCTTTTAATGATTGCACTAAAGTATACTTTTATTTCATGATAAATCCCTTGCCAAATAGGACAGGCAAACATGTGTTACAACATGATTCGGATCCAGCTTTTCATCCTCCTACTTTCAACTGATTAAAATGGTTTGGCTGCTTTGAATGGAATGCACTTCCCAGGTGTGTACATGGGAATCATAGCCACAAGGATTCTCTAATGTCTGGTTTTGGCTTTCCATCTAACCTTATCCTACTTGTTGAGAACTGACATCAGGCATGTGAGTACTGGTTACATAAAGCACTGCTTTTAGCTTTTGTAAGACTCAAGTAACTTTTCAGAAATTAATGCACTGAAAATCTTATAACAACTAAAAATGGGAAATATGTTTATATTTACTGGAAATTCTACTAAAAGAATGCAATAATTTATTAAACAGGATTATTTTTCTTCCAGGTTATAGATTATAATCTGTTGTTGTTGGTTGGTATGGGGGAGTTTACTGTAAGCCATTTAATCATGAAACAGACAAACTGAAACACATGCTGTAGGTTTGTAACTTTATGACAGAATAACTCAGTGAAAGGGAAAACTGCTCTATCCTGATTTTTACTGACAAATGATGTATATGACAGTGCATACAGTCCACATATAAATAGCTTTCTATGAATGTGTGAGATGACATTTGGATATCTACATACAGTGCTATGGACTACAGAATGGATATCTTATAGGTTTATAGGTTCATAGAAGATTACTAAGCTAATGGCTTAAGGGCCCTTACAATTCTAGCCATTGTAACATGATTTTACTCAATAAACCTCTCCTAGGGGCAAAGGGATGGCATGTATTTGTGCCTGTGCATTGAGTATCTTACAGACTGCCCCTGTCCATAAGGGACATAGGCACTACCCCAGGTGTGAATTTGCAATTTCCCATCCATTGATCCAAACTCCATTTGAAAATGGCCAGGGAAGGGCTCTGCTTAATGTGAATAGGAAGCCTGTTCCAAAGAAGCGGCAATCTCTGAGACACATATCCATCTCTCCAGCATGTTTTGTTTAAGTCGCTGACTAAGTTTACATCCCTAGACTGGATGACCTTTGTGTTGCTTGACTTATGAATATGTAGCAGATCTATCAGGACTGGATTTGTGTGTCTTGTAGGTCAGGCATAGATGACTCCTTAATTATCAGATGGAGACAGAGTAAAGGGATAAGGCTTTTAGTCCATCTGCCTAGTTTATGTTGTTCACACCCTGTATTTTCTTTGTGAGGAACCTCTGAGGTCACTCCAGCTGCTGTAAGTGCCTAGTCAAGTGCATGCTTAATGTCACACTGTACTACATTATTGGTCTAATGAGGGATGAGTACAGCGGGACTATGATTTCCTTGGATGTGGATGCCATATCTTTACTTATACGTTGTGACATATAAAAGGACTTCCTCACCACTGTGAACACATGACAGTCAAAGTTCAGGTTACTATCTATCGACCTAGACCTCTCACATCTGAGTCTACTCTTAGGGGTGTGCTACTGATATTGTAATTTGTAGGGGTATTTGACTTCAAAAGGGTGTGATAATCCATTTTGTTTGCATTTAGTTTTTTTTACCATGATTCTGGCACCAATCATTTCTCTGAGCTAAACCCTCCTGAAGGATATCTACATTGTTTGGTGATTCAATAATTGCCTCCAGCTTACACTTGTCAGCAAACTTTGCCATCCAGTGGCCTTCCACATTAACTTTGACTTCATAGAAGTATATTACAAACAGGAGTGGTCCCAGCACTAAGCCCTGTGGCACACCACTAGTAACTGGCCTCTTGCTGGATATGGATTGACCCACTTTAACTGCATGTGTCCTGTAGATGAGCCAGTTGGCTATTCATATAGTGACATATGGATTTATACCCAGTTTTGTGAGTTTATTTATAATACGTGAGTAGGGAATTGTGTTCATAGGTTCATAGGTGTTTACTAGTCTAATGACCACAAGGGCCTTTTTAAGCCTAGCCATGCATCCCAAATCTTTGACAAGTTCTGATACCCTTGATAAGTGTAAGAATGAGCCTGGGAGATTAACCATTTACAGGTTATGTCCATTAGAGACATAGGTGCCAAACTAGGGATGACTTTCTGGTTTCCCATCCAATTGTCCAAATTGCACTTGAATTGGATTAAGGCAGAACTCTGCTTCACATGGATGGAAAGCCTGTTCCATAGATGGGGTAGTCTCTGAGATACATACCTATCTCTCCAGCAGGTCCTATTTATATCACAGGCATGGTTTAAGTGTTTAGAATTGGTAATTCTGGTGCTGTTTGTTTTGTGGATATGCAGGAGGTCTATCAGAGTGGGGCCTGACAATGCCCTGTATGCCAGGCATAGGTCTCCCCTCAAAAGCCTGTAGGAGACAAAATACAGGGATATGGCCTTAATGCAGTCTGCATAGGACATTTTACTTATGCCCTGTATTCTTTTAGTGAGGAACCTCTATGTACGTTCCAATTGTTGGATATGCCTGGTTAGGTACAAACCAAAGGGGGCATTGTACTCAATGATAAGTCTGATGAATGCCGAATACAGTGGAACAATGACTTCCTTGGACTTAGATGCCATACCTTTGTTTATAAGTTGTGCAACCTAGAATGATTTCCTCACCACTGTAGACACATGATGGCCAAAGGCTATATTACTATGTATGTATGTCCCTAAGTTCCTGACTATTGGGTCAACTGTAAGAGGTGTGTGTCAATATGAATTAGTTACCAGGGATGGATGACTTCCCAAAGGATACTATTATGCATTCCTTGGCATTTAGTTTTTAGTCTTTGTCAGCCCCTCCTGGAGAACATTTGTGTCAGTGTGAGATTCAATAACAGCTCCTAATTTGCAATCATCTGCAAAGTTATTCAGCCAGAGACCACTGACTTTGGCCTTGACCTCTGAGAAGTAAATGTCAAAAAGGAGCGGTCCAAGAACTGATCCCTGAGGGCCTCCACTTGTGACTAGCCTCTTTGTAGAGGTGGACTCCCCAATTCTAACTTCCTGGATCCTGCCTGTGAGACACTTGGCTATCCACCGGGTGACATACGGGTTTGTACCTAACCTCTTGACTTTGTCAAAAATGCCTGAGTGGGTTAT
Source organism: Protopterus annectens (assembly GCF_019279795.1). Classification (NCBI taxonomy): domain Eukaryota; kingdom Metazoa; phylum Chordata; order Ceratodontiformes; family Protopteridae; genus Protopterus; species Protopterus annectens. The sequence goes on along the minus strand of NC_056737.1, from coordinate 680,220,523 downwards.
TGTGTCAAATGTCTTGACCAGGTCAAGGTAGGCAGTGTGAATGATTTTGCCCTCATCCATTGCTTTGGTGACCATCTCAAAGAAGTCCACCAGGCTGATTAGGCATGATCTACCCTTGAGAAAACCAAACTGAGTTGGGTCCAGTGTCTGGATGTTTACTATATCTTTGTTGATCATCTGCATGATAATTCTTTCCATGGCATTACATATAAGACTGGTGAGATATATGGGTCTGTAGTTTTCAGGGTCTGTAGATGGTCCACCTTTGTGCAGAGGGATGACTGTTGCCTTTCTCCATTCATAAGGCACCAAGCCTGTTTGGAGGCTACAGTTAAACAGTAATTCCAGAGGCCCTGATAGATCATGTTTCATGCTACTTAGAAGGCATCCTGTGATGTTGTCTGGGCCCACTGATGTAGTGTTCTTGGTCTTAGAGAGAGCATTAAGAACGTGTTCCCTAGTAATAGTAGGGGGAGTTATATTTGATGAATATTCCTGATGGAAGGTTGAGGTGGAGAGAGGGGTAAAGTTGTAGCTGAATTTATCAGCCAGGAGGTTTCCTATATCTTTTGGGTCAGTATAGGTGGCTCCATTTACAATGAGCTCTGCACACAATTGTGTATTGCCTTTGAGGTTGGGGACATAGCTAAAGAATACTTTGTGGTTATCCTTGGCTTGGGAGGCCAAAATTACCTCAAATTTGGCTTTGGTACACTTTATTTGTCCTCGGAGTTGTTTGTTTAGTTTGATGAGACTGCTTTTATCCTGCTGGGTGCTGCACCTTTTAATTTTTGCCATGAATTTCTTCCTCCTGTTATAGAGCCTACTGATTTTGTGATTCCACCAAGGTGGATTGTTTGCTGAGTTAGTTCTATACTTCTTCTAGGTGGGTACAGCTGCCTCTGTGCAACTATTAATATGCTTGTACAGGGTTTCCTTGAACAGTTCTGCATAGGCAACAGTGTTCTCAGGGTTTATGGGGGTTTGAAATTTTGCCAAGTTCTCAGTTAATAGCAGGAAGTTAGCCTTAGAATAGTTCCTGAATATTCCAGGTTTAGCTGGGGTTTCAGGTTTTATTTTTACTTCAAAGGAGACCATTTTGTGGTCTGACCTTACCAGGGAAGGCATTACAGTAGGGGATGTACATCACTCTCCAATATTAGTGAAGACCAGATCCAGTATGGTTGCAACCCTAGTTGGTGTATTGAATATCTGGTCCAGGGAGTTTGTGCTTACAAAATGCAGGAATCTCTGTGCATGTACGTTTCATGTAGTATACGATTCCCAGTTAAGAGTGGAGTAATTAAAGTCACCCATGAATATGGTATTGGGTTGGATGGTTATTGTTTCTAATAAGTTTAAATACATGGTATGGGTTTCCTGGGTCATAGAGGGGGACCTATAGCTTGCAAGGAAGCGGTATTGGATTTTACCCATGATGATTTGAACATGGACCAGCTCAAGTGCATTGTCCTTTTTGACCAGCCTTGAAGTATATTTATTTTTGATGTAAATAGAGAAACCTCCATCTTTAGTCACTGCCTGTGAAGTAGCTGGCCTAAATGTGTAGAAAGCATTATAACCTTGCACTGTTGGTGTGCTCTCCGTGGCTTAAAACCATGTCTCAGTAACCACACATATGTCAGCATTGTCTAGGGTAAACAGCGCATCTAGGGAGTGAAGATTTTTGTTTAGACTCCTAGCATTGAGCAGTAATACCTTTAGATTTTCTTGGTTTTGAATTGTTATGTCTGAAGTACTTTCAGTTTGGCATTGTCTAAAAAAGGAACTATGGGGGAAGACAATGTTTTAGCTAATATTTGAAAGTTTAGGGGGGAAAGGTGCATACCATCCCTGGCAAAGCAGCATGGCTTGTTGACCATCTCCTTCCATGCTGAAAAATATTGCATCCCCTTAGAATGACACCAGAAACTAAGCAAATTATAAAGGTCAATCATCTTTTGTTCATATTTTAGAATCATCCTTAGAGAAGGTAAAACGCTGCTCAAAGCTAGGCTCATACCAGCCTGAGACACATATTCTGAGAGCTCCATGATGTCTCTCTTCATATAGTCTAGGGAGGTACATCTCAGGTCATTTAATCCCACATGAACTATGACTGAGTTATAGTGGTAATTGTGGTCCAATGACCTGAGTGCATGTGTAATGTGGTGGATCCAAGCCCCTGATAAGCAACAGACCATGACTTTCTCCTTACTCAGCCTGGTGAGAGGGACAACAGTGTGTCTCACAATGGAGTCTCTAATGACTAGAATGTTGGATTGTGTGGTGGCTTGCCTTATGGGCTTAGAGGTAGAGGCTCCATGAGACGTAGCTTTATGTGTTGAAGTGGGTGTTGCTTTCAAAGAGTGCATTTGGGGCTGCTGAGGGTATTTGTTATGTATACTTCATCTAGGAAGTCTTTGTTGTTTAGGAAGGTTACATTTAATTGCCTCAGCATATGTGGGTCAATATGTTTGCTTTGAATTGTGCGTGATGGGTGCATTGTGTGTACTACTGACAACCTTATTGACATTAGGAGTACTTTTATGCAAGAGCTTTGCCTCCAGTGACATTGTGTAAATACAGCTCTCAAATACCATATCAGTTTGTTTAAGAATTAACTGGTTGTCAGTAAACATGAGGCAATTTCTGCATTGCCTCAGGATGCCCATATCCACCAAGCCAGTAAGGGGGACTTTAGGAAAGCTCATATCCATGGCAACAGACCCTTTTTTATTGATTAGACAGTTGGAGCGAGAATATCAATCACTATCAGGAGTATCCAGTTTGCAACTATGGGGATAGTGCTTGTCACAGCAAACTAGTTGTCTTATGTGCAACTAGGTATTGGAGAAATTTCAGTTGTGCTCTTACAGGAAAAATGTCACTCAAAGTGTCTGTGCCTGTACAGAGCACTGCCAAACACTTGAGGGGAAACCGATACGTAGACCCTGAAAATTTAAGGTGGAAGTATTTAGGCAGATATTCTGAAGTTACAAACAAATCATGCAGTACTTATTGAAAACAAACAAATAATTAGCTTGTCAAGTATGATGAAAAGAGGGGAGTCGCATGAATGGCTACTGCCTGGCTACTACTAATGCTGGTCTCACCAAACCTTCACTCTGCTGGGATACAATGCTCCTTTGCTTCTTTTCTCACCAGAAGCAAAATGTTAGCACCAATCCCAAGATGAGAATCAGGCCACAGCCTGTTTTGGGATCCACAGTCTTGTCCAAGATGAGACAAGAGTCAGTAGGCCTGTAGCCTTTTCCTGGTGAATGCCTTGAATAGTAACCAGACCAATCAGGAACGTTAAGCACAGACATTAACTCTCCAACCAGAAACAGTCAGGAATCAATGGACTCTGCTCCTTTTCTCGCCAGAACCAGAATATAAGCACACATTCCAAGCTGTCACCTATAAAGCAGTTATTAGGCTTTTAGGTGATCAGCAGTTTTCAGGAAATAATGGCCCTGTACTCCTCCTCACTCCAGGAGAAAACAGAAACACTAATTCCAAGATGACTACTGAGAGGCAGAATGTGGGCTCTCCAATAACCTGTGGTCTAGCAATAAATGTTTAAAGGTAAGACGAAAAAAATGGTTTATCCTAAACGCTGCTGTGTGCACTAAGCAATTAGATATGAAAGTGGGTAACTTAAGTTTTAGCTGTCTAAGTGGAAAGCCACTATTTTTAAAAGAGCAAGATAGATTGAAAAGGGTTGGGCACTTTTGTATTCTGGTACTATGGAATACAGTGGAATAACCAATAATTTAAACTAAGCAAGTGAAAGGACAAGTCACTTTAATCAAAAGCACAGCTAGCTACCTCTACCCCCACTAAAACAAAAAGAAAGCAGATGAATACAATGGAAAAAAAGAACATAAATGTACAATTTCAAAATATTTAAACAAATGCGCACACATACACGAACTAGCCAAACTTTAAAAGTTCAAATCATTTAATCTGTTTTATACCAGCCTACCTATCACTAACCCTCCCCCTGTCCCTCTCCATCTCCCTCCTCATATTCAAAATTAGAGAAAATCTGTTTATCTTCATATTTAAAAAAATGCTTACCTTCATTCTCTAGTCCAGAATGCCCTGGATGACTGTTGACATAAACTGCTATGACTAATCCAGTTTGCTGTATTTGATTAAAAAAAAACAAAAAAACTTTCCACTGCAAAATTCACTGTTGTAGTGCACTGTAATACTAAGAAGCTGCTGTTGATTTTAAAAATGTACACGCTTCTCTCCAGTCTCATCTTCCGTCTCTGTTCCTTCCCTGAGTTTCCTCCGATCCTATGGCATGTTTTCACACATGCACAGATGCAAGCATGCAAAAGGGGAAGACATCAGGCATTTTCTTTGAGCTGTTCATATTTTAAATATGAAAATCTTTGCAAGGGGAAAATGGAGTTTTTTATTGCTAATCTGATTAGGAAGGCTGCACACCCCTTACCGTTTGCCCCTGGGGTGGACTGTGCCCTCCATCCACCCATAGTACACATTTGACACTAGGGCAAGATGTTGCTCCCAACTTGCAACACTAAGAAATGAGTGAGAGTCCAAGAGAAAGTATGAACACATTGTATAGAAACTGATAAGAAAGCAAGCCTTTATGGTCCTCCAAAGCCTATAAAAAGGCAAAAAAAAAAAGCACAAGCGTACCAGGAACTGAACTCAAAACTAAATGTAAAATGTTTTACATTTCGTTTCGAGTTCAGTTCCTGGTGCATTTGTGGTTTTTTTTTGTTTGCATTTTTAGTAGTTTGGTGTGGTTATTTTGTCCTCCAAAGCCTAAACACAGAATTCAAAGGAACTGAATGTAATGTTCAGCAGAAGCAGAAACTGGTGGTGCATGTCTGGAAATCTCAACATGAAGAAACTGGGTACTACTACATAAAAAGTGACTGGATTGTGTGTGTGTGTGTGTGTGTGTGTGTGTGTGTGTGTGTGTGTGTGTGTGTGTGTGTGTGTGTGTGTGTGTGTGTGTGTGTGTGTGTGTGTGTGTGTGTGTGTGTGTGTGTGTGTGTGTGCATTTGCATGTGTATCATGACAAGAAGGCCATGAAAGCAGAAAGCAACATCATTATGCCTGGTTAACATAACAGAATGATGGTAACTGGTATATAATATATGTTTGTGCCTGCATGTGTGTGTGTGTGTGTGTGTGTGTGTGTGTGTGTGTGTGTGTGTGTGTGTGTGTGTGTGTGTGTGTGTGTGTGTGTGTGTGTGTGTGTGTGTGTGTGTGTGTGTGTGTGCATATCACTGCAAAAGCCACAAAAGCAATAAGCTACATGAATATATCTGTGTCATTAACTGAATGATGGTAACTGATGTACACATCAAAGTGACTTATAATTTAACGTAGGTGAAATGTTGCCCAGTGCCACTCACTGTTCCAGGTTTACAAATGCCCTTTACATCTAACCACTGTATGCACTGCACCCAGCTTAGGTTGAAGTAGCCTATGGTTACACATCCTTCACATACCTTCCTTTGGGAACTTCTTCCATTTTGAGTTCTGTTGTAAAGTTTCTCTGCTAATACATGTATATGATATATCTTCAGTCATATCATTATTCTGTTATGCCACTGTGCCATACAGAGCATGAGAAGATGGCCCTAAAATATTAAGGGATAATTATTTCAGTATTAGTCAACATGTCTGAATCACCTAGAGCCATATTTTACACTGTCAAGTGGCTAGCCTTGCAATGACACACAGTCTGTGATCCATGTTCAATCATGAGGACACTGTGCACCACAGTAGATCCCCAAAGTGTCAGGTCTATTTAACTCTTCCCCTATAGGACAACATGTAGAATCTGTACTGCTGCCCATAGCTCCATTTGTTGGTGAGTGTGAGACGGAAATACTCAGCATAATTTTTGGAGGTGGGAGGAACCCCACAGAGACAGATAAAACATGCAAAGTCTAAATAAGCATTGGTCAGACCTCAGAACACAGGGAAAACATGCAAATTCCAAATAGACATTGGTCAGACATCAGGATCAAATGTTGTACCTTGCACATGGGAGGCAAAGACCTTAACCATTATGCCAAATGGGAAAAGTACATGAAAACTTAAAAAGACTGAGGAATGTCTCTCACTTCTACTCTATCTTAAAATAGTTGCATTGATAGACAGTCCTATCTGCAACAAATATAATGAGAAGTTTAGAAATAAACCCCTGTGGTAAAATGCCCATATAAATAAATTATATAACAAGAGAAAGAAACTGCTTAATGCTTATAAGAAGATTCATTCTACCTTAAGAGCACACTTAAGCAGACTAATAAAGAGCTTAAGGGAACCATTAGAAAGCTTAAACATCAGTATGAACGTAAAATAATAACTAAAATCAGAAATAATTGCAAATCTTTCTTTAACTATGTTATGAACTAACCAGCAACAGTGTTTGGAGCTAGTCCACAATAATACTTCACTCTCTGACCCAAAATAAATAGGTAATATCCTAGCTAACATCTTTAGTGCAAATTTTACTCCACCCGCAGTTATGGCTATCCCACAGGTTCCACAGTCCCAGCCACCCCCTTCAGTTACTGTGGAACAAGTTCTCTCAGCCCTTTCAAAAACTAAGAGTATTTCATCCATGGACCCTGACAACATACCAGGTTGCCTGATTATTAGTGCCAAATATGGTCCTTATGAACATCCACAACTGTGTTGAATACAGAGGCATCAAACTCCTGTCACATTGCATGAAGGTTTTGGAGAGGATGATTGATAACCAGATACACAGAGTAGTAGAAAGTAAGATGGGAGATAAGCAGTTCAGATTCAGATCAAGATATAACACAACGGACCTGACAAGAAGCCATTTTTCAAGCACACACCCCCAGCCAAAAATGTGTTGTAATAAAGGGTCAGTTCATAAGGGCAGCAAGGATGGTGTCAGGGTTTGATAATGTTTTAGATGAATGTGAGACAATAAAGAGTATGTTTCTGGCTAGAGCTTACCTCCTTGGTATGGTAAATCAACTAATGCACGAAGTGATAAATAAAAGAGAAAGGGGCTTTTTTAATCCAATTTTAGGTCATAGTGAAACAACAAGATCTGAAATTTATGTATCGTCAAGTGATTTTATGGCTAACAATATTACCCCTTCTAGTGAACTTAACATCCCTGCACCCATACATCATCTTGTACAAAACACAACCTTTACTAGATGCTTTATCACAACTTATAATGCTGACAGTGTGACTATTAGGAACATTATCCAGAAGAACTGGGCTATTCTAAAGGAAGACAGACACATTACTGAAAAAGTGGGGGATACACCACACATAATATACAGAAGGCGTTTTAATTTTAAAAACATTGTGGAACATTTTAACAGAACATCCATACATAACAGTAACAAAATTCCTCATATGTCTAAATGTGGATGCTGTTCCATCTGCCCCTACATTTTGATTAGTGAACAGTTTGTTATAAAGAACTTTACATTTTATATAAAAGGAGCATTTAACTGTCTGACAGGAGGAGTAGTATACATTGTGCTCTGCCAACATTGCCCTGCTTTCTACATAGGCAAAACTGAGTGTAAGTTCAAAGAAAGAATTACTGAACATCTATACATTAAGAAAAAGAAAACAAACAATGCCCTAGCCAAACACTTAATGGAATGGCCAGACCACGTTTTTAAATTTGTAATTATGGAAAAGGTAACCCCTAGTGAATGTGGTAGCCCATGGCAACTTAAGTTGGAAGAATGGGAGTTATATTGGTAGCTCACACTTAATGCAAGTTCTTGGCTGGGGATTAATGACCAGATTTTTATTAGCTCTCTTTTAAAAATAAGAGCTTTGGAAAGATGATATCACTACCTTTTTTATCAGGCAGATTTTCTCAGTATAGCATTTATTATGTAATGATTGCTCTTACAGAAAACTATTTATTACTGTTTGTAAAAGAAAGTTTTACAGGTTGATGTACGTATTCAGATATTCAATCTTTGATTTTTGTTTACTTCAATGTTGAACTTATTGAATATGTTGCCTTAATGCATTTGTTTAGGGGATTAAGCTGTCACATGATTTAAAGCTGATCACATGATTTTAAAAGTTTTTGGCTGTCACATGATTTTAAGCTGATCACATGATTTTAAAAGTTTTGGCTGTCACATGATTTTAAGCTGATCATATGATTTTAAAACAGTTATCACATGACCTTTTAGAATTGTATTCAAACAGTGTGTGTGTTTCATTCACTTCATCTGAAGAAGTTTTGTTATAAAACAAAAGCACTAATATCACATTTTATGTTGTTGAGCTGGATTTGTTGGAATCTCTGTGGCCTTGAGTGTGTTTTTTTATAAAGCTGCTGTATGCAGAGGATGTGGCATTATAGGCTGACTCTGAGAAAAAACTTCAGCAAAGAATAGGGGAATAGAATGCAAAACTGAAAGCACATTGGAAGAAACTAAGTACAGATAAGACAGTGGTGATGGTAGCAAACTGGGAAATTAGAAGAAGCTGAGAATTGAGATAGAAAGACAGGTTAATAGCTTCAATTATCTGGGAGGGGTGGTTGAGGAAAAGTGAAGACTGAATGAAAAGATCAAACCAAGAATCTGAGGAGCTGCAGCCAACTGGCACACATTGTCATGTGTATTATGTGACACTGCCAGCCCAGCTATCTGGAATTTTGTAAATAATACTATGTCATTTGTGAATATTGATATGATTTATACAGAACTGTATGTTATGCACTGAGCTTCAAGAATGTAACCACAACATACCCTGCTGGAGCATAGAAGATTAACTTACAAAACTTCAAGAAAATAAGTTGAAATTAAGTGCTTTATGATGTGCTATAAAAGTTAGGTAATGCAGCAAGGAGACAGGATGCCTAGAGCTAGAAATTTTTCTATTGTCTGAAAAGAAAAATAATTACTAGGTTTAAAATGTAAAGTGTTTGATTGCTTTATGACTTCCTAGCAGCTACACAGTTCTGAAAACTTTTGAGAGATATGTAGTTCTCACACAGAGATGTTAACATTCTGTTAGTATCTATTTAGCCTGGTAACTGAAGTCAGGTGACAAAGAGGGATGTCATCCAAGCTAACCCATCAGTAATGTTTATTATTCATTTAAGAACTTTCTCAGAGAGAGACAGGGCATTTTGTATCTTGTCTTGGACCTAGAAACATCCACTCAGCACTTATGCCTGCATGTTGTCTTTAAATAAGACATAGGGCATAGTGTCTCTCTTACATATAGATATAAATATAATAAAGATTAGTTTACATGTTTTCTATATTTATTTGAGACTGTTCTGCAATGTTGTTTTAAAATATTTCCTGTGATTTTGAACTCTGAAGTAACTGTGTTTGTTTTCTGAGTAGTGTCTTTTTCTTTTATTATTTATTACTTATGTTCCCTTGGACAGAGTAACTGCAAGGGCAGAGGTGATTAGTAGTAGTACCCAGGCTGACAATGAAGCACTGCTATCAGACGATGCCAGACTTCCTGTGGAAGGGGAGCTGGGAAGGGTTACAAAGAGAGAGAGTTGAGACAGGCTCAGCTCTCAGACCCTAGATTACAAGGCCTGAGGGAGGTAGCTAGTGAGCCACCTGATTCTCAATGGAAGGGGGAATCTGTATACTGGGACAATGGGTTACTGTATAGAGAGTGAACCCTGAGGGATGGCTAGACAGTAAAGACTACAGCAGTTGGTAATTCCAAGAGCCTACCACCTGCACTTCTAGCCATAGCCCATGATATTCCCTTTAGAGGTCATATGGACATAAAATGTACGAAGAGACATATTATGCAGAACTTTTATTGGCCTGGGATTTCTAGAGATGTAACAGGGTACTGCACAACCTGTGAGCAGTGCCAAAAAGTAGGCAAGGCAGGAGACAAGGTAAAATCTCTTTTGATGCCTTTGCCTGTGACTGAGAAGCCATTTCAGAGGGTAGCTTATGGATATTGTGGGGCCTCAGACTACCCCAAGTTTCACAGAGAAAAAGTATATCCTAGTGGTAGTAGATTATGCTACCGGATACCCTGAAGTGGTGACTCTGTCCTCCATTGAGGCAGAAAAGGAAGCAAATGCTTTGCTAGAGATTTTCAGCAGGGTAGGTTTTCCAAAAGAAATGCTGACTGACAGAAGTGCCAATTTCATGTCAGACCTGCTGGCTTGTCTGTGGAAGTACTGTGGTGTGAAGCACCTAAAGACCACCCCCTACCATCTCCAGACTAATGATCTTGTTGAGAGTCTACACTCAAGATGATGCTACAGGCATTTGCAGACCAGTTTAAGAGGGAGTGGGACAAATATTTGCCCCATCTACTCTTTGCTTACAGAGAGGTGCCCCAGGAATCCACAGGTTTTTCACCCTTTGAGTTGTATGGGCATAGGGTGAGGGGACCTCTAGATGTGTTTTGAGATGAGTGGGAGGGTGAGTGTGAATGCCACAAGGAGTCTGTTGTGGCATATGTCCTAAACCTCAGGACAAGGCTCAGGGACCTCATGGGCTTGGCCCAGGAGAACCTGGCAGATGACCAACAGCAGAAAAAGGTCTAGTATGACAGGAATGTTCAAGCTAGAGAGTATGACGTAGGGCAACAGGTAATGGTTCTCATTCCTTTCAGACACAACAAGCTGCTGGCAGCCTGGGAGGGACTCTGTAACGTAGTAAGGAAGGTCAGCGATGTTAACTATATGGTAGAACAGCTAGACAGGAGGCAGGGGCACAAACTGTACTATGTTAACATGAATAAATCTTACCATGACAGGGAGGCCCTTGAGCTAAGTATTTGCGGTGCAAGGCAGAAGGAGTCTGGGGGGATCTGGTGACTGATCTCCTCAGTAAAGCTGGAACTGACACCTCAATGGAAGGGGTAGCAATGTCCCAGCAGTTTTCCCATACCCAGGTTCAAGAAATCCAAGCAGAGTTACAGGAGTTTGGGGGCATGTTCACTGGGAAGCCAGGGTGCACCCACCTGGTGCAGCACCATGTGGATACAGGACCCAGAAGGCCTATTAAGCAGGTCACTTATAGGGTGCCTGAGAGAGTCAAACAGACTCTGAGAGAGGAGATGTATCACTCCGCAGTGGTGTTGGTACCATAGAAGGATGGCAGGATCAGGTTCTGTGTGGACTACAGGAAATTAAATAGTCAACCAGAGTCAGATGCTTACCCCTTGCCTAGGACAGATGAAGCCCTACAGCAACTGGGTGGGGCTAGTATCTTACCACTATTGACCTTACCAAGGGTTACTGGCAGGTGCCCTTGACACCCAGTGCTAAAGAGAGGTCAGACTTTGTGACCCATTTTGGCTTGTATGAGTTCACGAAGATGCCCTTTGGAATGAAAAATGCCCCAGCAACTTTCCAGAGGCTGGTAGATCATATCCTAGCAGGAGCAGGAGACTTTGCCCTTGCTTACCTAGATGCTATTGCCATCTACAGCCATTCCTGGCAAGAGCACCTTCAGCATGTCAGGGAGGTGCTGGGCAGACTACAGAGGGCACGGTTGACCATTAAGCCCAGCAAATGTCAGGTGGGAATGGCAGAGGTCTCCTACCTGGGACATAGAGTGGGGAGTGGTAAGATCAGGCCAGAAACTGCCAAAGTGGAAGCCATTCAGGCATGGCCTGCCCCTGTTACCAAAAAGCAGGTATGGGCATTTTTAGGGACAGCAGGGTACTACAGAAATTTTATCCCCAGTTATCAGACCATAGCTGTTCCCCTCACAGACCTGACAAGGAAAAACAAGCCAGATTAGGTAGTGTGGGCCCCATCATGTGATCAGGCATTCAAAAAGTTTAACAGAGCTTTGGGAGAACCCCCTGTGTTAGCCAGTTAAGATTACAGCAGATAATTTGTTGTGCAGGTGGATGCTTCAAACCATGGGGTGGGGGCTGTACTTAGCCAGGTTTCGTCAGGGGGAGAAGAGCACCCAGTGATATATTTCAGTCATAAGCTCCAACCCAGGGAGGAATGCTATGCAGCTGTAGAAAATGAATGCCTAGCTATAGTGTGGGCACTGCAGAAACTTCAGCCTTATCTGTATGGAAGGAAATTCACTGTAGATACAAACCACAATCCCTTATCATAGCTACATTGAGCCAGCCAGCAAAATGCCAAGTTACTAAGGTGGAAGCCTAGGGTTGCAAGCATATGATATGACAGTGCAGCACTGGAGTGGAGTTAGCAATGCTAATGCAGATGGGATGTCAAGACAGGGAATGGGGCAAGGTATTCCCAGATAGGCTCAACCCTCTCAAGCAACATTTGTCAAGGATCACTTGAAAAATTAGCTTGCGTTTTCGAGGAGGGGAGAAATGTGACACTGCCAGCCCAGCTATCTGGAACTTTGTAAATAATATTATGCCATTTGTGAATATTGATATGATTTATACAGAACTATATGTTATTTACTGAGCTTCAAGTATGTAACTACTGCATACCCTGATGGAACATAGATGATTAACTTACAAAACTTCAAGAAAATAAGTTGCAATTAAGTGCTTTACGATGTGCTATAAAAATTAGTTAATGCAGCAAGTAGACAGGATATCTAGAGCTAGAAGTTTTTCTATTGTTTGAAAATAAAAGTAATTACTAGGTTTAAAATGTAAAGTGTTTGATTGCTTTATGACTTCCTAGCAGCTACACAGTTCTAAAAACATCTGAGAGATATGTACTTCTCACACAGAGATTTTAAAATTCTGTTAGTATCTGTTTAGCCTGGGAGCTGAAGTAATGTTTATTATTAATTTAATAACTCTCTTACTCTCTTAGAGAGAGACAGGGTATTTTGTATCTTGTCTTCGACCTAGAAACATCCACTCAGCACTTCTGCCTGTGTGTTGTCTATAAGTAAGACATAGGGCATAGTGTCTCTCTTAGATATAGATAGGAATATAGTTAAGATTAGTTTAGATGTTTTCTGTATTTATTTGAGACTATCCTGCAATGTTGTTTTAAAATATTTCAGTGATTTTGAACTCTGAAGTAACTGTGTTTGTTTTCTGAGTATTGTTTTGTTGCTTTATTATTTATTATTAAATATATTTAAATCTAACTTTGTGGCTGATATTTGTGAGACATATTTAAGTTTTTAGGGTAGATGCATAAGTATTTGGTGACACTGTACAGGCCACTCCTAAATAGCCTTGATCCTGATCAAAACTGCCAGTTGGATAATAGTAATATTACACAGTAGGAATGGACATGCATTGTAAGGGCCTTATAGTAGCTGATAAGTAGGGGTTGGTGACAGTGATAGCTAGCTTATAGTCTGGGCAGAAGAGGGAATAGCTAGTAAACCTGTGCCAGCCTTTCCCAGGAGTGTCTGTGTGTTTGTATATAAAACTATCTCAGCAAGCCAAGCCAAATAATTCCAGAAGACCAGATCCAACCACGTATCAAGCGTTTATTCAACCAGTAAAAATAGTAAAAGTTTAGCGCTTTCATCAAAGTTAAAATGACTTCATCAGAACATTGTATCTAAAAACATTTGGCCTTAAATAGTTTAAAAACCCGCCTTTTACAGCAATTATTCAATTAAGTACAACCTTTTCTTAAACAGATATACACTTCACATCCATCTATATTTACCCAATAAATGCAATACTAAAACAAGGTATATTCTTCCTCAAGTTTTATGTTATACCATATATAAATAGTTTAATGTATTATATATATATATATATATATATATATGTTTTCATTGCTATATCATGTTAGAATATTAATTTGTATATTACGACCTTATTAGGGGTTTTGTAGGTATCACTTCATTAAGTCCTGGTGGTATGGCTGCATTAAGCCGTATCTGCCATTTTACTTCTTTTTCTCCTTCAACCGCCTTTATATTACCCCCTCTAGGGTTAGGTTTAACCACTTCCAAAATTGCAAATTTGAAACCTGTACATTGTGTATTTTGTAACAGATGTCTTGATAGTGCATTATTGTTGTCGCATTTTTTCATACAATACAGATGGTCATAGATTCTATTTTTGAAACGACAATCTGTTTTTCCTACATAGTAGTTCATGCAGGTATCACATAATGCTATGTAAATTAAATGTTGTGTTTCACAATTACCATGGCATAAACATATTTTGCTTTTGATTGTATTTTGTAGGATAATAAATTCTTTTTCAAGAATATATCTGCAATAATTGATGGATGTACATAATCCAGCAACCGGTCAGAAGAGCATGTTGGACTTCTCTACCGTGTTGGGCAACCAAGAGGATGATTTATACCTAATATCGGGGGCAAAACCGAAACGTCTACTACCAGCTTGGACATATATAGCCCCAGAGAAAATGAAGGCAAACGCAAACAAAGCGTTTAAAGGTACTGTACCGAACAACTCCCTCTTGGGAGATACTGACAACATGGTTAACCTTAATTTTAATGTGGACAAATTTATGCACATGCCTTTTGACTTTAATGTCAAAAAAGGCATGGAAAATACAACTAAGAACAATGCTGAGAACTTTGGTTCATTGAAACATATGATTTATGGTTTTGGTAATAAACTCAACAAAATAAAAATATTGCAAGTGGAGAATATGTACTTGCGCAAATGTGTAGAGAGCAATATAGTTCCGATGGGGTTAAGGTTCTTTAAAGAACCTATGGGCGTTGAAATGAATGCAAATAATATTAAGAAATGTACAGAGATGTTTAATGATTTTGGCAAGCAATTCATGCAGTTTATTATTACCTGTAATGATACAAAGTTAAGCATTTTGTTGCATGAAGCTGAATGCATGAGTAAAGAAATTAATAAGGATATGCTATTCCCACAATGGGAAAAATTGTATAACAAACAGTATGAATATGCAGAAAATAATTGTAAAAAAGTGTTTGAAAGGAAGTGTAAAAAACTACAGAGAGATTTATCACAATATGAAAAAGGAAGTGCATATAGATGGAAGGGAAAACATAATAGAGTGGTGAATGAAGAAATACACCAAGATAGATATCAAGAGGCAGCACACACAAGAACATATGAGGAAGATTTTTTAGGGGAGGGGGAAATTTTCAACAAACAAGATTATTGGCAGACAGCAAGACGGAGAGGAAGAGGACAAAACAGGTGGAACAAATACAAGGAATATTAGGGGAACCACCTGATAGCTATGATGAAACTATTAAGGCAACAACCAACTCCCTTGACCATATTGTACATCAGAAGGGAGGTGTTATAAGTACCAATCGTCCTATTAGTGGGGAAGTGAAGATTTATAATTACACTACACATGATGTTAACCCTGAATTATATAACATCTTCTCTAAGGGAATGAAATATATACCAGACAAATCTTTTGATGTCACAGATATGTTGGTGGAATTTAAATTATTCCTAAGGAAACTCAACTTAGGGATATTCTTCCACAAAAATTCTTTCCAAAAAAGTGATATAGAATTAAGAAAAAAGAGCTCTTTACTGAAATTTACAAGTTATCTAAAAAACTCCAGTATAATGAAAGAGACTCATTGATATATAAGCAGGTCAATTTAGCCTTGGTATCATTAAATGAGAATAATATCAGGATCATGCCCGCGGATAAAGGGGAAGGCATTGTATTATATGATCAGGAAAAATATAACTCTAAAATATTTGACTTACTTAACAATCCTGCACAGTATGAGGTATCTTCACTTAATCAAATAAATATAGCTTATGGGAGAATAGATTCATACTTGGAAGAATTTCTATTAGATAACAGAATTGATGAAGAACTTTATAAATTCTTAAAGGTGGATTTTCCTATTCTGGCTACAATCAAAGGTATCCCTAAGATCCATAAAAACCTAGAAGATCCCCCTTTTAGACCAATAATTTCAGGGAGTGATAGCAAAGTCTTTCCATTTGGTAGAGTGGTAGACTATAAACTTAAACACATGTATAATATTATAAAACATATCATGAAAGATTCTTGGGAATTCTTGGGAATATTCAAACAGGAGATATGGAACCCTGAGTTAATCTTTGTGACCATTGATATCCAAGATCTCTTTTCATGCATTCCTAAGGATGAAGGCTTAAATAGATTTATGGATAGTATACGGAAACATAGTGGTTTAGAAGAAGAAGAGACACTGTTGCTTACAACATTCATGGATATAGTACTCGACTTCAACTACATTTATTATGAAGGAGAGTACTATAGACAAACAACAGGTGTGGCAATGGGGGCAGCATGTGCCCCCATGTATGCAAATCTTGTATTATTGGACTGGGAGGAGGAATTCATCCTAAACTCCCATTGGAAGTCATATATCTATACATATGTCCGATATTTGGACGACATCTTTGTCCTTTGGAATGGAGATGTACAAGAGTTGCAGGACTTTATGCGTTACATCAATCAGACAACTGACTTCCTTAGGTTCACCTATCAGTTTGACACCAGAGGAATTAATTACCTGGATGTATATATATATAATGATGGGACATCATTCCAGTCCAAAATACATAGAAAGACTACCTTTAGTAATGGATATCTCCATTATGATAGTGCCCATTCATATCAAACAAAACGAAGCATAGTCAAAGGACAGTGTATAAGAGCTGCTAGGATGACATCACTTAAATCTGAAATGTTAAGTGAATTGTCCTACATTGCTAAACTGTTTAAAGAAAAAGGATATCCCATGGAATTAGTTGATGATATAACTACATATGTATCGAATGAATGGGGGAAGAAATATCTTCCCTTACTAGGTATTGGTCTACAGAAAAGCAAAGACATCAAGGAAGATGTCAATATACACAAGGATAATAGAAACGATAAATATACTAAAGCTTGTGTGTTAAATTATGGAAAACACACTAAGAAGGTTAAGGACATCATTATAAATAATTGGAACATTTTAACCTGTAATGATGCTATCCAAGAAAGGATACCTATTAGACCACAGTTCATATACAAAACTGGTACAAACCTTAAAAGGATGATAGAGTTTAAATATAATATCCAAAGGAAGGAAAGGGATAGGAAAAAAGGCACTAAGAAGTGTGGAAACTGCAATTATTGTAGATATATTCTTGAAAACGAATTTATTATCCTAAAAAATACAGTCAAAAGCAAAATATGTTTATGCCATGGTAATTGTGAAACACAACATTTAATTTACATAGCATTATGTGATACCTGCATGAACTACTATGTAGGAAAAACAGATCGTCATTTCAAAAATAGAATCTATGACCATCTGTATTGTATGAAAAAAATGCGACAACAATAATGCACTATCAAGACATCTGTTACAAAATACACAATGTACAGGTTTCAAATTTGCAATTTTGGAAGTGGTTAAACCTAACCCTAGAGGGGGTAATATAAAGGCGGTTGTAGAAGAAAAAGAAGTAAAATGGCAGATACGGCTTAATGCAGCCATACCACCAGGACTTAATGAAGTGATACCTACAAAACCCCTTATAAGGTCGTAATATACAAATTAATATTCTAACATGATATAGCAATGAAAACATATATATACAATACATTAAACTATTTATATATGGTATAACATAAAACTTGAGGAAGAATATACCTTGTTTTAGTATTGCATTTATTGGGTAAATATAGATGGATGTGAAGTGTATATCTGTTTAAGAAAAGGTTGTACTTAATTGAATAATTGCTGTAAAAGGCGGGTTTTTAAACTATTTAAGGCCAAATGTTTTTAGATACAATGTTCTGATGAAGTCATTTTAACTTTGATGAAAGCGCTAAACTTTTACTATTTTTACTGGTTGAATAAACGCTTGATACGTGGTTGGATCCGGTCTTCTGGAATTATTTGGCTTGGCTTGCTGAGATAGTTTTATATTGTTGGATTCCAGTTCGCTCAATGTGTTTGTATATAAATCAAATCTAAAAGTGTACATGTGTCAGCTACTTGGGCAGGGGCACAAAGCACTGGTTGGACAGAGAGGGTGCTGGAGATCTTGGCTTTACCCCTCAGCTGAGATCTTAACCCTATAGCTGTGCCTGTGGGGAGTCCTACTGGGGATCTGGAGAAAGAGGGAGAAACCAGCCCCAGACTGACTGTGATCTCTGTGTGCTCCTAAGGGAAATTGTACTTTACTGTGTGTGTACTTGTCATCCTCCCATTGTGTACATCCCTCACTGTTGCCAGTGGTGAGGATTGAGGGATTAGTGGGCCAGTGCAGGGGCATCACATAGTGTATGACAGAAGGTTGCCAAAGAAGAAGCAAAGTAAGGTGTACAAAGCAGTGGTGCAATCCATACTACTGTATGGTACAGAAACCTAGGAAGTAAAGGCAGAGCAGATGAGGAAGCTAGAGATGATGGAAATGAAGTTCCTGAGATGTTTGGTAGGATGCACACTGTAGGAGAGATGAAGATATGAGAACATAAGTGCAGAAGCCAAAGTAGCTAGAATTGCAGAAAACATAAAAAAGAACAGATTACAGTGGTTTGACAACATGTGCAGAAAAGCAGAAGACAATCTGATGAAGAAGATTTGGGACAGGCAGGAAGAAGGTAAGAGGAAATGAGAGTGTCCAGCAAAGAGGTGGATGGATTGTGTGAGAGAAGATCTGCGACAGTCAGTCATGAGTGCTGTAGAAGTCAGGAGTATGGCATTGAATCAAGAGAGATGATGACAGATAACATGACACCCTGACCTCATGTAGAAAATGGGAAAAAGGGAGTTGATTATGATGATTTCAATATTGTGATTACTATTTTAAAAGTAGACATTAAAGGTGTGAAGATGCACAACAAATGACTATACTTAGAAAGTAAGTGGTAAAATGTTCTCACTGATCAAGCCCACCCCAATGGCTTAATGAAGTGCTCTGGATTAAACCTGCTCTAAAAAAAATCTGTGCATTTGGTTAACTGAGCTTGGTTGATTTGTTAGGGATTATGTGACTCGTTCACACTGTATTTTATAACAACTAAGTGTTGATGTATTTTATCCCTTAAGGAAGAGCAACATTTGCAATATTTTTGTGAAATATGTTGGGAACAAACATTTAAAATTATTGTTGCTGAACTGTGGTTTTATGAGGCTGTTTTTTTTAAACTGGGGACAGGTGTGACTGAAGGTTTTGTGCATGAATACCAGTTCTAATGGCATAGAGAGATAATGCCTGAATATAGCCCAGGCAACCCAACTTCAATTAGCATACTGAGTTCTTGACCAGACTGGCAAGAGGGATTTGTGGGTCCATCCTGGGGGTAGGGGTAAAACTGGCCACTTACATTGCCACTGTCCCTTAAAGGAGGGGTAGAAATGCAGAGGGGTGACTTGAGGACAGTTGTTAGATTTACCAGGCCACTGATGTGTGGTAACATTCATGATGAATACGCAGAAGCATGTAGTCACAAAACGGGTGAATTCAGGGCAACCAGACTGAGGGACTTCACATATCTGCCCACTCACTGGGTAGGGCACTTAAATGCTCTCATTGTCTGGATGCTATTAAAGGTAAAGACAGCCTTGTGGTTGCCTGAATGACAGGTCTTCCTCAGATAGGTCTACCTTTGGCCCCATTTGGAATTTCCAGATAAGATCAACAAATTGGCACAGTCTCATCCAGTGGAGATTTTATGATCAACAGACATAAAATAAATAATCATATAAGAAAAAAAGTGTGCACTTTTGCTGTTATCTCTCTGAGAAGAATTGTAGAGAAGCCAGAAAAGGTCCAATATGTAATGTTCTTGTCACCGCTGAAGAAGCATTAAAACTTAATTGACTGCTAATATACTGTTTAAATATACAAATAATCAAAAGCAATCGGACTTTCCTAGTGCTGGCTGTTCCTTTCCTGGGTATATCAGCTTGGTTATTTAAATATACAAAAGATACAGGACACGTTGGTGCAGCTGAGTGGTGCTACTACCTCATGCATGTTCACAGGCTCTGTGCTTATAACTGCAGCTGTCGCACAAGTAGATGAAATCATTTTGCACCAATTAGAGAGGATGCACACTTGTGCTATGTTATAATTCCCAGAGCTTAGCTCGGCTGAACTTCACTTGCATGATATGTTTCTAAATCAGTCACAACTTATGGCAATAGACTCATGTCCACCATTTTCAACTGTTCTGATCCACAACTGTCAATGGCAGTCTTGTTAAGGCATGAACAAACGAAAGGAATTTGTAATAGAGGGAATAGTCAGAAATTAGTAGGGCAGCACAGCAGTATGCAAAATTAAGGAAGATCTTCTGATTAGGAGCATTTGATTACTGGTGAGATATGAAAGACGATAGTATTTTACAGGGTAACATAATCATAGTATTTTTACAGGTTTGTTATTCTCCCACTCCTTCATTGCATGCTTTAACTATTCATCACTTACTAATCCTTGTCTCATCCATAATTAGCTGTTCCTAACAACTTCCTTTGTAAAATGACAGTACAATGCTCACCTAATGTCACCTCATACACTATGCTCCTGATCTTAATTACTGTTTAGTGGCACTCAGCGTTTTGCACTTTCATACTCTTGCACAGTAATACCCTAGCAACACTGATATTTGATAATTGTGCATCATATTGGTATAAACATTATATATGCTGTGTCTCTGTGCTATTCTGAATTGTGTCAGACTTGATAATTTTTTACCACAAACTAGATGATTGTTATAGCCTGGCTGTCATATATTTTAGTAATGCGCTAATGCAATGAATTTGTAATATTTAATGTCAATGTAATCTGAACACTTGAATGTTATTTGTCTGAGCTTTTCTCCCCAAGCCTCCACTAAAAAGGTGTTTTGCACCCATTCTGACCTCTCTAGTAAACAAATGTAAAATAAATAAATAAATAGACCATTTGAAATGTTGGGATCTACTATAGCAAGTTCCATAATGCTGAGACTGAATGGTCGAATAAATGGCCTTACATATACTACGTCCAAGGCTGACATTTCTTGGAATATTTCCTTTACTTTGAGGTACTGTGATTTGGGAGGTGATATATGTAGAAGTTTAAGGGATATGAGGGGCTTGCCCTACCAGATCAGGGGTGCAGGGAGACTTCCTTCTCTACAAAAAATAAGCTTTTAGGAGAAGAGCAAAGTTCGATATTTGCTCTTCTCCTGCATTTTTGGTCTTTTTCTGTTTGTCACCACTCAGCATTTCTAGTGCTGACATTTCAGTAGGGCATCATTTATTTTATGGTTTAATGAATGACAGGACTGGGAAGGAGTGAAGTCCCATTTTTACACTGTCTGAATGTGTTCAGGTGTTGTCTCTCCCTAATTATGTTAGTAATGGTTATGGAAAATTTGGGTAATGCTGTACCTAAAATACTCAGAAGCACGCCCTAACATACAGCACTTATACACGCAACACTTCACTTTTAATGACTGGTTGGAATGACTTATGGAGGGCAAGTAATACTTTAGTCAATACACATATGTTGTTCATAGGGTTCATAGGTAAGTACTAATCTAGCTGGCTTAGTGAGCCATTTTAAGCCTAGCCAATTTCCCCTTCAAAGGTGAGACTTAAACCACATACCTTGTGACTGTGAGGTAAACACCTTAACCTTCATACCAATTCCCAGCCCCCAATGTATTAGTAACCTATTAGTGGGAGACTGGTTTAATTGTGTGATAAAATATGTATGTTCAGGTTTCAACAAGCTACAGCAAGAGGAATCAAGACTCAAGAGACATGGCTTTAATCCAGAGGAGAACCACATCATCATGGATACTCATAGGTTCATAGATTAGTACTAGGCTAACTGCCCTTGTGGGCCATTTTCAGCATAGCAAATTACCCCATGTGAGAATCAAACCCTGCACCTTATGTTTGTAAGGTAAACACCTTATCCATTATGCCAACCTCCCACTCCTGTGGATATATAGGAACTGTCTGTTTGGAAAAGGGGGTGAGGGGTCAAAGCAGATAGAAAGAGCTAAGGCATGGAATGACATAATGGCTTATGTCAATATGGTAGGGTTAAGGAACTGCACATTGCAATAGTGTAGGACAAGAGCAAATTACCTTTTGAGATGTGTAAGGACCAATGCTGGGCAGAATGCAATTGCCTGTAGCAGCAATGTTGGAGATCTTCCATACTCCAGCCATTAAAATCTGATGAGGAGTATCTTCTCTCCGTGAAAGGTGATGACTTTGATGCAGATGATGATGCCATGGAAATCAACAGAGGCCCTGCATTTTAGGGTATTCCTGCCAGTAAAACTAGCACTATTGCCACTTAACCTGGAGCACTACACAAATGATGACTATATGAATTATGATGACACAAAATGGTTTTATGTCAATGAATTAAGTAAATATTCTGATGTGCAGTCTGACATGACCATGTACTACTCATCATAGTCAACAGTACACCTGCAAAACATCAAGCCATCTTAAAAACTATTGAGCAATAACCTGCCTTCCAGTAATGTACAAACTATATACTGGAACTGATGCAGACAGAGTTTATAATCATTTAGGAAAAAACTCAGGTATGGCAATATAACAAAAGGGTAAAAAAAGAAAGTCATATGCAACAAAAAAACATTTGTTGCTAAATAAAGCCATAACAGAGAATTGTAATGAGAGAAAGAGTCTAAGCATGGCAGGGATTGATTACAGAAAAGCATTTGGCAGCATACCACATTCATGGATAAAAGAGTGTTTACAAATGTATACAATACACCCTACATAAGTCAATTACATTACAGCGACCATAAAACAATGGCAAACCAGTTTGCAGCTAAGTCATGACAAAGGCCAAATTGGTATCCAAGGGATAACAATTCAAAGGAGGATATTTCAGGGTGACTCTTTGTCACCACTTTTTTTTTGTCTTGCCCTTACCCATTAAGCTGTCTGCTTAATAGGTTAGGTCATGGTTACAATTTGGTTCCCAGGAAACAACCAAGTTTAAAGAATTTTCATCTACATTTGTGGACCATTTAAAACGACATAGTTCATCATATAAGGAGCTGAAAGCCCAACTGCAAGTGGCTACAATTTTTTCTAATTATATAAGAATGTCATTTGAGTTTAATAAATGTGAAAAAGCAATGTTTAAAGCAGGAAAGCAGCAGCACCAAAAAATTATCAATCTGAGACAGAAATGTGATATAATGGAAGTTGAGAAGGAGACAGTGTATAAATATTTTGGAACTGATGAAGTTCTGGCAATAAAACATGAACAAATGCGAACAAAACTCAGTAAAGAAGACTAAAACTAATATTGAAAGCAGGCCTGGCATCTAGGAACAAATTCCAAGCAAGAAACCAGTTTGCTCTTCCTGTTCTAGCTTACAGGTTTTGGGTGATTGATCATTTCCAAAATGTATTGAATCAGTTGGACAGGAAAACATGAAAAATTCTTCACGCTTATTAAATAATATATAAAAATCAGTTTATGCCAAGATCATATACTCCTCATTCTAAAGAGGTATGGACCACCTCAAAATTAATTACATGTATAGATCTGCTGTCATGGGACTGCATATATATCTGCTGACCTTGCCATAGCCAAACATAGTGAAAGTTTTAAAATATAAGAAGAAGAAGTCTAAGATGGCTTCCCTGCTTAGTTTAGCAGAAACATATCAGTATTACCCAGGAAAGGAAAACCAGAAGTAGACAAAAATCAGGCAGCAATTGAATATGCCAAAAAACAAAAGAAAGAATATAAGGAGATGGATTAGGTGAGGGCAGAAAGGTGGAAAAGGCATAAATATTGTGACAAGTACAGAGATTTGCTGGAACAGCCTCATGTTGATCACAACTTGATGCAGGAATGGTTAAGGAGAGGTGTATTCATACCAAAAGATGAAAGGTTAATAATGGTGGCTCAGGATAGTGGACAACATACACATTGGTTTACAAAGTCAGCTGAGCATGTGGAAGAAACAGATTAATGCAGATTCTGTAAAACAGAACTGGTAACAGCTGCACATCTTGTTGATGAGTGTAATACATTCATGGCAGAGGGCCTGTATACTGAAAGACATAATAATGTGTCAAGACTGTTGCATTGGGGATTGTGCAAACTTTGCAATACTGAAGTAGCTGAGAAGCACTAGAAATATGGATCACAGAGTATTATAGGGAATGGCGAAATTTATACCAAATGGGATCTCCCATTACCAACAGTTCAGAAAATAGATGCAAGCAAACCAGATACCATGAACCATGAAAAGAAAGCAAAAATAGCATTGACCATTGAAGTTGTTACACCCAGTGATTACAGTGTCTTACTTATTTGTCTTTGTTGACTGGGAAAGTCCAACTTGGCAGAGCCCATTTTCAGCAGAGGCATGGAGAGAAAATCCACCACATTACATTTATGTTCTGCAAACATAAACAACATTAATATTTAATATTTTATTTATTTACTGTCTTACATGCAGAGAGGCACAAAGTCATAAAATACCTGGATTTTCAGGAAGAAACAAGGGGAATATGGAAGAAGGATACGCAGTACTCCAATAGTTGTAGGAGCAATGGGTCTAAAAAAAGAATTTACAGTGGTATTTATTTTATTTATTTAACATTTGTTTACCAGGAAAGTCTGACTTGGAATGAAGCCAATTTTCAGCAGAGGCCCAAGGAGAAACACTCCAGATGCATGTCTTTATAACATAGGAGGAAAGCGGAGCACCTGGAGGAAACCCACATGAATGCAGAGAGGACATACAGAGGGAAGGCAACCCAGCCGAGAATCAAACTGGAGAACCTTTTGCTGTGAGGTGACAATGCCACCACTGCATCACTGTGCCGTCCATTTCAATATGCTACTGATACATTAAACTCCATATAAATTACAGAAGGAGTTAATTCTGAGCACATATTGGGTGCTTCAAACACTTTTGGCTAACATCAATGATTGGATCAATACTAATTTCTTGAACTTTAAATTATACCTTGACTTAGGAATGAGGTCCATTCCCGTAATGGGATTAGAAACCCAAAAGACTTGAACAAATTAAACTGACAGAACAAGCTATATCTGAGGTTCAGTTCAATGGTCATTAAGGCAAACCACAAATACTCACCCAGTACTGATTTTTTAGACAATTTTTTTTTCACTTTTGCATCTGAATAACCATAAAGCAACACCAAATGCACAAAATAAAGCTAACATAAAACTTTGCTTTCAGGTTACAGTGAAGTCATCATAATCTCCCATGCGAAAAACTGCACATATATGCTGCAATAGACCTTCTTTTGAATTACTTCTTGCAATCCTGCTTGAATAACGGTCAGATAGTAAACATTCTTGGTCTACTTATGTTACACATAACTAATTCTTCTTCTTAAGTTCATAATGGGCAGCTTATTTAAACATATGCTTAACATGTCTTCAACATTAGTCTTTATGCCTTCTATAATATCATTTTAGCTTATAGATGGCAGATGGACATCTGTCAGGAGATATGCTGCCAGTAAATAAAACACAGAAAGCAATCAAGTAATTCTCTTAAAAAAACAGATTTTTTTTTAAAAAATGAAAGAATATCTGATGTACAATAACAGTGCACCATGCACCAGACTGCATAGCCTAGAGGTAACATTGCATGCATCATGTATTATCAATGTGATTTTTTTTATCAATGGCACCACTACCTGAATATCATGGGCCATGGTTGTGGAATAGATGTCTCCTCTTTTCCTGTGCAGTCATGTACACTGCATGAGCCTGCCACATGGGGGCATGCATTGTTTTGCCTCTGAGGTTATACAGGAAAATAAATATACTGATCTACATGTGCCCAGAGGATGCTGAGGAGGAACTGCTGAAGCATCCTTGAGACAGAAGCCTGAGAAATACCCAATGTGTCCACAGCTTGTCTCTGGAATTTGTCTGTAGCAAGTATAGTGATGACTATACATACCATGGTATCCACAGATATAGGAACACCATACATCGCCCACCCCTGCCCTCATCTGTGGGCCATACAAACTCAGTAAGGACTTTACTATACCCTGTCCAAGCTAACTCTATCAATAATGTCTTGGTCAGCAAAGTTACAATGACTCAGTCTTTGCCTAAATCTGCACCTTTTTGGCTGGCAAGCACCTCTGGGCAACTTCAGTTTTATCACAGGCAAGACATGCGGTTCACACTGAAAAATAGATAAGCTAGATGCCAGAGCAAGCATCTTTGACCATTGCAAAGTAGAAAGGAAAACCTATTATAAGGCATTTGCACATGGTGCTGAACTATGTAAATTAGCAACTATGAATCTGACAGAAACAGGAAAGCTGCCTTATTTATAGAAGATAGTCACAAATTTATCAGCCAGTCCTTATTTACATATCATTATAGCCTCATTTCCATAAGTTCTTACTCAGCATATGAAATCTGCCACATCTAATTGCATTGGGTTGGGAGGGTGGCCTAATGGTTAAGGTGTTTGCCTTACAAACACAAGGTGCAGTGTTTGAGTCTCACAAGGGATAACTGGCTTGGCTTAAAATGGCTCGCAAGGGCAGTTAGCTTAGTACTAATCTATGAACCTAATCTACTGTCTATGAATTAATTGTGTCTGAGCTGTGCTGAGCTACAGCCAGAGCAAAATCCTATTATGCCCAAGTGCAATATCTATGAATATCACCCTTAGCAAAGAGAATACCAAACAAATCATTTGTTTGGTAATAATGGAAGAAGGCAGAAATTAATGGAGGAGGTATTCAAGTGGTTCGGGTTCAGTCATAACAGAAGTATAAACCTTATTAAAAATATTAAAACTAGAATAGGAAAATACTTTTACCATTGCCAATAAGCATGTGCATTTTGAGTAAATATGAATTGGTTTATATTAGGGACATTTTGTTGTTTCTACTACATACATATTAATTTTTTAGTAATGTAAGCCATTAAGCACAATAGCTACCTGTTGATACTGATCAGATTAGGCAGAACAGTGAGTTATCATACAGTATGTAAGTGGAGAGCGGCAGAATCAAGCTCAGGTTACCAAAATGAAGCTCATTAGAAGATAAAAGCCATATCCACAGTCATTTTCTAACCTATACTGCCAAATCAACTACTAGACTATGGAATGACATAACCTAGACATTTTATATTTGCAGAAAGTACATTGCACTTATAATTGTTCATCTGAAAAATATTCAGTTTAACTGAAGAATGACTTATTTTGTTTATGATTTTTGATAAGGACAGTGGTATCTAGGAGGGTTGATTTGAGTGCACCACGTTGTTACACACAGAGCTTTAATTCAAAGACAGTCACAAATCCTTTACATATTTACTGTCCTGGATGTCCTCATCCCTGGTTTTTACAAAAGCTGTGTTTCAATAGATACTGTTGTGTTTCAGTTCTGTTTCAAAAGATACTGATTTACCCTACTGCTTTTGATCTGCTTTACGCAAACGCTCAGCTGTCTTTCAATAGATTCTGATTTATTTTACTGCTTTTGATAACTGAATTTTTTTTTTATATAGCTGCTGCTTTTAGTCAGGATTGATTTGTTTTTCTTTTCCTTTTCACCTTGTAAATTCATTCTCCTCCTCATTTCATAGTTTTCCTATCTGCCTGAGCCAATGTATGTGCACCCTCTCCACCGGGTGTCCAAACTCAAACACAGTTTTTTTCTGCGAAAAGGGCCACTGTGAATAAACAACTGAAACACGGGCAGTGTAATCTGGTCATTTTATGTATGTTGTAACACTGCGGTAACTAAACAACAATTAAAGTCAATTGTTCAATTTTCTCTACTTTTCTCCCCTCATTGTAATTATAGGAGACTGGCTTGTACGTTATCGAGGATTGTTATTTACTGACCCTTCCAACCAACACATAATCACTAGAATGTCTCCCATAAACCTAATTCATCTATTTGTCTTTTCCCCTCCTCTTAAAATAGCTGCTATTGTTGTATTTAGTAATAGGTGATTCCTCACTTTAGCATAGGTTGCTAACTATCGACATTCCTAGGCAGAGTGACATCTAAGTTGATAAAATTATAAGTAAAAAAGGCAAAATTGTATGCCTAGGTTCTTAACTGCACTCTGAGGGACTGATAACTTTTTTTTGAATATCTGTTAGCTGGTTCTACCCACTTCCCTACCTGCTCTGTTTGCCCTCCCTTCACTCAGGGTCACTCCGCTCCCCTACCCTATCCCCATTCCCACCCATTCCCATTTAATTTACATTTATCCTAACCACAACTCCACCCTCCCTCATTACTCAACCAATTACACTCAATCTCCAATCAGTATCCTACCATAACTCCACTCTCCCTCTCTCTGCAGTCTATCAAAAATAATCTCCAATCACTAACTTACCACAACTCCACCCTATCTTACTCTTCAACCAATTACACTCAATCACCTTTCACTAGCTTAACCCCTCTCCACCCTCTCTTCCTCTTCAGCCAATTTCACTCACTCTCCAATCACTACCCTACCCATATGTTACCTTCTTGAACACCCTACCGAGACTAAGCTCCTCTAATTAGTAAACCAAATTATACCTTCATTTTACTCTACTATAGCTCCACTAGTATCTTACATACATACACGCATTCTAACTTAATCTTACACTACTACCATTAACTTAATTTCATGTACTAATATTTTCTCCTGTCTACCATGTTCCTCACCCCAAGCACAATTCTCCTCTTATTCTTTGTCATCTTCTTTATCTTAACAAACTTAACAGCTATCCAGCCACCTTATCAATCATTAAAGCTCACCAGCACTACATCCAAACAAAACCTCACCATTAGCAAGCTACTCTAACATATGCCCTAGCCTATACACATAAACACATCCCTACTTACCAAAATAAAAATCATACCCCTATAAAACAACACCCACAGCATCTCTCTGTTAAAAATCCAAACCAACTCTAAAAGGAAACAGCTACCTACTGTTTTGCTAAACTACCATTCTAAATTACCCCTATGTGAAGACATTCACCCAAACCCTGGCCCCTTCTCCACCCCTCTAGCTCCCCTAAGTCATTTAAATCTCTAAAACTAACAACTCTGAACCTTCAAAGCATCAGAAGCAAAATCACAGAGTTTCACACTTGGATAGTCCACAGAAAACTCAATATAATAGCAGCCACCGAAACATGGCTAAAAACCTACATAAAGGACAATGAATTCCTCTCCCAGGCTATCCCTGCCTAAGGTTAGATAGACCCCACAAAAGAGGTGGGGGTGTGGCAATACTTCACCCTAACACCTATACCATTGTCCCATGCTCTAAATGAATTCCATAATTCTCCACAGCTGAAATAATAATTTCTAGACTAAAAATAAACAACTGCAAAAATCTATGCACCATAGCCCTGTATATTCCCCCTGGCAATCATATTCCTCTACTAGAAGTAATTCTTGCCTGGATATCAAATAATATTGAGAATGAAACTATCATCCTGGGTAATTTCTATACTGACTGGATTGATGTCTCTCACCAAAATCCCTACTCCAGCATTAACTTATGCAATTTTACCCGACTAATTCACAGCATAATTAGACCAAACAGAAACAGTAACAATGGCTCCATTTTGGACTGGATCCTAGTCTCTGATCCAAACAATTTCTCCTCTGCTGGCACACTACCCATCAGCATTAGTGACCACCTCCCCACCTGTAGATTACGTAAAACCACTTCAGCACCAAATATACACTGACACGAACCTGATCTCACTTTAACTCAACCACCTTTAATGAAATCCTATTAAGCCACAACTGGGAAACCCTAAAAATCCATCCCCTAGATAAGGCCATCGAATTATTCAACTCAACATTTCTTGAAGTCTTAAACAATCTAGCACATGTCCAGCAAAAAAGAGTAAAAACCACCCATGCCAGCTGGCTTACCAGACCCACTAAACAACTTATGACTTCTAGGGACAAAGTCTGGAATCAGTGGCAGAAAAATAAAAAAAAACTTAGATCTACTGCAATTCAAACAACTCTGCAATCAGGTTAAGTGTCTAGTAATTAAAGACAAACAAGCACACTACTTACATCTACAAAGTCACCATAGATGAGACCCCAAGCAATTCTGGAATTCTATCAATTCTCTACTAAACCCAGGATCAAAAAAAATAATCCTTGTCCAAATCCTGATAAATGGCCTGCAGAATTAGCCATCGTCTTTAATACTTATTTCATCACTATATCCAACCTGACCGCCACTCTCCCCCAAATCATTTCTAATGATACCTCCACTTCTCCTAATCAAGTCTCTCAGCAAACCACTGCACCCTCTCTACCTAGCTTTTTCTTTCCTCCATACCCACTGCAACTATAAATAAACTTCTGCTTAAGCTCAGACCCTGCACTATTGCCCCTGACAACCTACCACCTGAATTCTCACTATTAGCAAGCTACTCTAACATATGCCCTAGCCTATACACATAAATACATCCCTATTTACCAAAATAAAAATCATACCGCTATAAAGCAACACCCACAGCATCTCTCTGTTAAATATCCAAACCAACTCTAAAAGGAAACAACTACTACTATTTTGCTAAACTACCATTCTAAATAACCCCTATGTGGAGACATTCACCCAAACCCAGGCCCCTCCTCCACCTCTCTAACTCCCCTAAGTCATTTAAATCTCTAAACCTAACAACACTGAACCTCCATTGCTTAACCTATCAGCATACTCCTTAACAGATCTATCAAAGAGTCCTACATACCCCACATCTGGAAAAAGGCATACATCTTCTCCTTGCACAAAGGTGGAAATAGCACAGACATTTCTAACTTTTGACTTATTGCAATCCTTTCCCCAATCTCTAAAATTCGGGAAAAATGCATCCCATTCAACCTCTCAACCATCTGCTTAACAACCAAATCCTATCCCCTGCCCAGCATGGCTTCAGGCCAGGCCACAGTACCACAACTGTCCTCAATTCTTACTTAGATACCATTAACTGGGCTCCAGACACAGGTAAAATTCTTTCCTCTCTATTTCTTGACCTCTCTAAGGCCTTCAGTACTGTCTCCCACTCTCTTCTCCTATCAAAACTCTCCAACATAGGCATCTCACCCCCACCCCCCCACCCTAATCTGGTTCACAAGGTACTTCACAAACAGGCAACATTCTACCAAATGGCACCATTCTCACTCTCCATCCCTTAATACAACCACAGGTGTTGCCCAAGGTTCCATACTAGGGCCCCTTCTTTTCAACATCTTTATCAACAACCTTCATACCACCCTTACTCAAGGATCTATAATCCAATATGCAGATGACTCAACCATCATCTGTACTGGTAACTCCACAACTGAACTACAACAAGTTACCCAAAGCACCCTCACAACTACAAAACCTGGCTGGCCAGCAACCATCTTGCCCTAAACCCCAACAAAACTAAACTCATGCTTTTAACCCCTAAGAAAACAGTTTCTCTAAATAAGAATAAATTCTCCATTCAGGCCCCAAACAATACCACCATAGAGGTAGTCTCACATACAAAACTACTAGGCATAATCATAGATGAAAACCTCACATTCGACCTGCACATACAAAACAGTATAATAAAAGCACCAAAAACTTGGCATGCTGTACAGGCACAAACAATTCCTCAACTACTCTACCAAAAAAACACAGACCTTCACCTTCTTACTACCCTCTGTCTTATATGGTGTCCCTCTCCTTACCAACATTCATTCCGCTTCAAAATCCAAATTTGAGATGTGCTACGATAAAATTGCTAAGTTTGCAACCAATGCAAACCACTGTTCATCACTGCATGTTCTACACTGGCTCGAACGTCCTCTCTAGATTTCCTACCTGCAGCTAGTCACTGCACACACATTCATCTTCAAGCCAGCAGACTGCCCGGCCCTATCCTCTCCACTTCCCCACTACCAACCAAACCGATCTGAACACTAGCTACTTCTGAAAGTAGAAAAAAACAAAAGTATCTGCTGGCCAAATGCTTTACTCCTTTACTATGGCCAAACTGTGGAACACTGCCCACAAGCCTGAATCAACACCTCTCTTCCTTATGGCAATGTACATGCACCAAAACTTCATGTCTGAAAACCTGACTCCCTCACTCACTCTCCACTCCTTTCATCATAACAATTCCTCTGCCTATCTCAACCTTTATCCTACAGCTTACAGTTTTCCTTCTTTTGGTTCACTACAGCTTCCTGTGCCCTTTGCTGTGAAATACCTAACTATATAAATACTGTAGTTGCATGCTTAGAAATCTGACTGTATTAACTATGAGCATTCTTGCTCTGCTACTACAACATTACTTTCCAAAATACTGTCATAGTTTGTTTACTAAGACTAAATACCTTAGTATACATGCATGTATGTTACTTTTGTAATCCTATATTGCACTACAACTCATTTGTTGAATCTAATGTACCAATGATTTATGTTATTGTTCTGCTGCTGTTACAATTGTATTGTAAAAATCTTTCATGTGTAGCTTTTCTCCCCTGGGCCTCCACTGAAAACAGATTCATCTAGGCCCAGTGGACCTTCCCCGTAAACAAATGCAAATAAATAAATAAATAAATATTTTACAACCTCCAGCTGGTGTGATGGATGGGTGTACTGAAATACTATGTTCTTAAGGTCTATTGTGGGAAGGGTTTTTTATAATTACTGTTGCTGGGTGTTCAAAAGTCATCTTTGTGAGGGGAACAGTAAATGTTGAACATCTCAGTTACTCCCCAACTGATTGCTCAGCTCAGTTGTGGCCACAAACATGAAATCATCTGCCATAACTGGAAGCAGATGATTACCATTTACCATACATTACCACTTAGCAGGTAAAATGTCCCTTAATTCATTTTTCAGGAATGAAAGAGAGGAATGACAAGACATACCCTGCAGCAAGTATGATACTCTCCTACTGATAGATAAAACCACTAAACAAAATTATAATATGTGTGCTAAAGTAGTTCCATGCATATTAAATTATACATCTGTAGTTAAAACCAGGATCTATCTAGAAATGTGTGATTTATTGCTTTGTCTATGTATCTTTTCACTTATACTACATATTAAAAGGTAATTATGGCATTACTATAATAACAGAGTACACTGAAAAGATGGCGAATAATAGGAGCGGCAGGAAATGCATATGCAAGTAAAATAGATATGTAAAACAATAGACTCTATTTTTCTTATTCCGTAAGGGTGGATGATGTTTATGTTTTCTTCTGTGGAGATCTGCCCTCTATATACATGTCATTGTTTAAAACATTTGTGTATGAGAGCAAATCTCTCCATTTCAACTTAAAACCTTAAATGAAAAAGATGATTTGTTTTGTCTGTTTTATTAGATTATTTCCTGTGCTCCACAATAAAGTGTCAATGGTTCTTACCTTATTCTCTTTAGTAGCATACAATACCTTACATAACCACTTTTTTGATAGAGAGGACTTGACACCCCTTTGCACATTGTTTGATTTTAGTGATATTCACAGAAAACTGCTGTGTATTTCTAAACATATAATAATGCAGGTCACAGTTAATAACACTGGAAGTAGTTTTCTTAATGGGGTCAGCAGCCCTTTATCCCAAAATGAAGGATATGGAAAGAATTCACAAAAGTACAGTACATGGTGCAAGGTCTCATTACACTGCATACCATACATAGCACTTAAACAAAGGCTACCCACAACTCCTAAATGAGACAAAAGTCAGTTTGAAATCCACACAGTGAAGGGGTTATGTAATGTACAAGAAAACATGATGGATTTACATATTACGTATCATGCAAACAGATGTAGTATGTGCAAATGCTGAAAAGCATTCTGTTGTGTTACACTTCTCTTCATTCTGACTCAGATTCCTCAAAATGACATTGCAGTGGTGCTGATTGTACAATATACTATTATGGAGTACAACTTTTCTGAGTAATTTCCAACATAGACCACAAAGAATTCCACAGGAATAATATGCTTGACCATCCTGGAAATACTTTACACTTTTATTACTAAACAACACTGTAGATAATGACTTTCATCAATTTATAAGACTTTTGTCTTATAGTGTCTTATAAAGTTGTCTCACAGTCTCAGTACCTCAGTAGGTGGAACGCTTGCCATTAGTGCTGAAAGATCTGATACTAGATAGCTGACTTAGTTTTCCAGCACTGAAAACTACAATTTCAGTGTAAGGAGGTGCTGCATTCCCGAGTCTGCCATCCTTTGGATGCCCTATCTACCTGAACTGGTGGTAGCTCACATGGATGGAAAAGCGTGCCATGAAAAAAACAGCAATTCATAGGAGCATGATATATTATTAGGCTATTGGCCTTGAGGCCCTTATAAGCCTAGCGAAGGGTTTAGCCCATGTTTAGACAAATCAGTACCTGATGCCCCTGTCCAGCAGGGACACGGGTGGAATCCTAGAGGTGTGTTTTCAGTTTCCCATCCAGTTATCCAGGTTGCACTTAAAAAGGGGTAAAGAGGTACTCTGCTTGACATGGAGAGAGAGTCTATTCCACAGATGGGGGAGTCTCTGGGAGACAAATCTGTCCCACCAACAAGTCCTGTTGATATCACAGACCAGGTTGAGACCGCGCATGCAGGTTACTCGAGCGGAGCTTGGCTTGTGGATATGCAGCAGTCCCATCATACTGGGGTCTGAGATCACTTTGCATGCTAGAAAGAGGTCACTTCTGAGATGTCTGTATGAAACTGAGTAGAACGATAGGGCTTTTAGCATATCTGTGTATGGTAGATGTTTGAGGCCCTGGATTCTCTTGGTGAGGAACCTCTGTGGTCTCTCCAGCTGCTGCACGTGCTTTGCAAGGTACATGTAATGGGCCTTATAAGGGAAGCATACAGGGATGTTATGACCTCCTTGTCCCTTGATGAGATACCCTTACTTATGAGGAGGGCCATGTAGAAGGCTTTCCATACAATGGAAGCAACATGGTGGTCAAAAGTCAGGTTGCTATCAACCTGGGTGCCCAAATCCCTCACGACTGATTACATGCTTAGGACATTGCTATTAATGTAGTAATTCCCAAAGGGGATGATGATGATGATGATGCACTTTTTGGTATTTAGCTTGAGGCCATGTTTCTGTGTTTCTGGCACCAGTCATTTGTCTGGGTGAGACCCTCTTGGAGGATGTCCACATCACTAGGGGAATTGATGACAGCACCCATCTTGCAGTCATCTGCAAACTTGGTCAACCCTACCCATTGGTTTTGGCCTGCACCTCAGAAAACTATATCCCAAATAACAGAGGCCCCAAGACCAAACCCTGGGGTATGCTGCTTGTTACAGGTCTACTGCTTGAGGTGGCTTCCACTATTTTGCCTAGGTGGGTTTTATCAGTGAGCCAATTTGCTACCCATCTGGTAACATATGGATTGATGCCTAGTTGAGAAAGTTTATCTATTATGCCCAAGTAGGGAATAGTGTCAAAGGCTTTGGCTGGGTCAAAGTAGGTGGTGTACAGTCTTCCCCTCATCCATGGCTTTGATGACTGTCTCAAAGATGTCAGTGAAAAACACCCAAATTTGACACCATGGAGATGTGAAGTGCAGTATCTTAAACTCCACATCTCCGTGGTGTCAAACTTAGGTGTTTTTCAATTACTTGTTTTCTACCAAGCTTGCTCTTAACTGTTCCTGTGTGTTTTACTTTTGAATTGTCTCAAAGAAGTCAAGCAAATTTGACAGACATGACTTCCCTTTGACAAAGCCAAACTGTGTGGGATCAAGTGTTTGGTGGTTGCCAATGTTCTTGTTAATGAGGTCCATGATATTCCATTCCATGGTCTTGCAGATCAGGCTAGTTAGGCTGATGGGTCTATAATTTCCCGATCATTGGACACTCCACCTTTGTGCAAAGGGATGACAGTGGCTGTCCTCCACTTAGTTGGGATGAAGCCAGTACTCAGACTTTGGTTCAATAGGGCATTTAATGGTGCTGCAAGTTCCTGCCTGAGTTCCGTAGGATGCAGCCTGGGATGCTATCGGGTCCCATGGAGGGGGGTTGGGGGAGATGGTGAATTCAAAATGACTGCTTTATGGTCGGATCTTACTAGGGAGGATGATACTGTAGGGATGCTGCAGTGGTTACTTGTGTTGGTTAATACCAAATCCAAGATATTATCACCTCTTGTGGGAGTATCGATTAGCTGTTCCAAGGAGTTTGCCTTGACAAAATCAAGGCATCTCTGGGCATTTGTATTCTGGCATGAGTAGTTCTTCCAATCTATGCTTGGTAGTTAAAGTCACCCAGGATCAGGGTAAAGGGTTGAATCTTGATAGATTCAAACCGGTCCCGATAGGCGGATTGGGCATCTTGCATCAGATTTGGGGGCTGGTAGCTAATTATGATGTGAATAAGGGTCTTGTCAATGGTTAACTGCACCTGGAATGTCTCCTGTGCATCATAATGTTTGATCAGCTTGGAGGTGTGTATGTCTTTAATATATATTGAAACTCCATCTCCTTTGGCTTTACTGCCCACAGTTTGGGGTCTGAATGTATGATAGGATGAGTAACCAGGTAAGGCTGGGGTGTTCTCTGCAGCTTTGAACCAGGTTTTTGTGACTGCACAGATATCAGCATTTTTCAGGGTTAAGAATGTTTGCAATGAGTGCAGTTTCATGTTTAGACTCCTAGCATTTAGCAGCATGACCTTTAACTTGTGTTTTGTTGAAATTTTTATGTTGGTAGTTTTAACCTCATCACTTTTCCTAAAAAAGCCACTATGGGGGAGGCAAGAGCCTTTGCCAGAAGCCTGAAGCTGAAACAGATGCAGGCCATCTCTGGCAAAGCATCATGGTCTGTCGATCATATCTTCCCAGGCTGACAGGTACTGGGTTCCCCTGGAATGACACCAGAAACTAAGCCAATGGTTAAAGTCAGTCATTTTCTGTTTGTATTGAGGCATCATTCTGGGTGATGGTAGAATGCTGCTTAAGGCTATGGACATACCTGCCTGGGATATATAATCAGCAAGCTCAATCCTGTCTCTCTTCATATAGTCCAGGGAGATATGTCCCAAATCATTCACACCAACATGGACTATGACAGTAATAATAGTACCTGTTGTTGAGAGACTTGTGTGCATATCTGATATGGTGGATTCTGACCCCAGACAATTAACTAACTGTGACTTTCTCCTTATCCAGTCTGGTGAGAGGCACATCTGTGTGTCTTACAATAGAATCTCCTATGGCTAATATCTTGGGTTTATGGTTAAGCCTTAGTGGCTGAGAGACACAGGTGTGTGGACTATGCATGGTATGTGGTGTGGAGGACTGTGGGGACCACATTTGTTTTTGCCTTGGAGGTCTCCTTTGTTTGGGTATGTTTATGTTGAGGACCTCCACATATGTGTGTGTGTTGTGTAGGTGTGAGTGGTGTTTAAGGTGTAGTGATTGTGCTGACAACCTTCTTGGTGCCAGATATACTGGCTTGAGAGGGAAAGAGCATTGACTCTAGGTTCCTAATGTAATTGCATCTCTCACAAATTGTGTTCCTGAGTGGTGCTAGAAGATGGTTGTCCATGTACATAGGGCAGTTGCTACACTGTCTAAGGATGCCCATATCAATCAGACTGTCAGGAGAAAATGTAGGAAATTGTCCATCCGTATTTGTCAGAATCTGAGGGAGAAAAGCTAGGGAGAGCTAAGGGCTAGGCTTAAAACCCAAGTGCTAAGAGGCTTAGAATAACACTTACAGTTTAGACAGGCTATAAACAAGCAGCAATGAATGCAACAGAAAAGATGCAATTGAACACTTTAGAGAACGAGCAGGAAACTAAGATGAAGTAACAGAGTAGTAGGAAGAAACAGAAATACAGAAAAATATACGCAGCTGAATTAAGTGTTTTTTCTTTATTTATTTATTTAATTTATTTTTTTTATAAAGTGGAATGGGAGAGATGATGAACAGAAGATAATTCAACACTAAAGGACTAAGGGGTTTGGCCTTCCCAAATGATTTCTGTATTAGGCATAATGAGCTAATGAGATGGGATTGGGAGGAGTGTCCCAGATCAAATTTACAGTAGGGACAGGCAAAAGCCACCAATTTAACAATACAACAGCATTCAGATGGGGGAAAAACAAAATTAAGCCACAGGTCAGCAAATATATAAATGCAGGCACAGATAAGTAAATAATTTAGTCAAGTAAAAAATTAAGAAACACTGAACAGTTAGATAAAGTGCAAAATATACAGTTGCTTTATATATATGTGTGTGTGTGTGTGTGTGTATATATATATATATATATATATATATATATATATATATATAATATATATATATAATATATATATATATATATATATATATATATAATATATATATATATATATCTTAATACTGTTCACGTTTACATTATTTACACTTTCATATTCACAGTATTTACACTTTCTGTTTCACATTAATAATATGTATACTTTTTATATCAGAAACATACTATCATCACATTAATAATATTCCCTTATTTCTTATACCTTTTAAACCTTCCATCTGTACTACCATCCTTTCTTCTATAACCACATTTTTTATTTCAGCTAACACATCTTCATTTTTTTTTACTTTTATTATACAGTAATCAATTGCATCTTCTTTTCCACAATACCCATATTGCGACAAGCAATATTTTGTCTCATTTGTCAATTTTACATTTCCTTACTTTCTCATACTTTCCATACAATATCATATACATATTTATATTTCTGAGTCCTTCCCATTTGTGTGTATATATATATATATATATATATATATATATATATATATATATATATTTAATTTACTCCAAAAAGTTAATTCTTTTTAGATTCCAAAACAATGTTTTGTTGTTTTTCCTTATTGTATGCACTTTCTTTCTTTCATTACTTTATATTTCATATTACCTTTTAATGGTAAATTCTCCAATACAATTCTCCAAAGATATATCCTGTTTCATAAACATTCTCATGTATTTTCCTTTTCCTTTATAAAGCATTTCCCCTCTTGTTCTAATTCCTTCCATGGATGAATCAAATGGGTTCATAATTATACAATTCTTTTTTTTTCTTTCCCATTGACTTTATTCACTTTTAGCTTCCATAATTTAACCTTATTCTCATACTGGTTTCATTCCATCTTTTCATGTTTACTACTTCTTCCCCTTCATATCTCCATATTTCTTCATAATTCACACATAATATGTTCCATGTCATATTTGTTTCTCTCTCTCATATATTCTTTATTACCCCAAAAGATGCAGATATCACAAGTATACTGAAGGATTGTTTTAAAATGCAGATCTTCTTTTTTATTATATATTAGTATTCTTCTAACCATATTAATTATACTGGCCAATTAATAAAATTAAAAACCATCGTTAACAATACTTTATTCTTTCTAGCTGGAAATGTGTACCCCCATATGCTAGATTTCCTAATATATAAATATTAAACATGTGCATATTTTTTTAAATTAAAATAAAAATGAAAACTTTTTCACAAAGACAGTATATTTTTTTCCTTACATTATTAATCTCAGCTCAGTTCCCTATTATACTTTCAAACTCTCCAAACGTTTTATCCTTTTTAGTATACTACATTCCATACATTTTCTTAATTTCACCAAATCTCTTACTTTTCAGCTTATATAATAGCAGTCCACCTTTTTAACTTTTTTTTTTCAATTTTTACCATGATCTCACTTATCCACCCCATAATAACTAGATCATCTGCATATGACAAGCTAATAGGAATTATAATTCCTTTCTAAGTCTCCCATCTTGATTCTCTCATTTCACGCATGCATGTTTATATTATTGCATTCATTACCAGTACAAACAGATACACACTCAAAGGGCCTCCTTGTTTAACTCCTCTCCTGATATGTATTTTTCCTCCCATCCATCCAGTTACAATTCTCTTTACCCAAGACTTATTCATAACATTTTCTTATAACATTAAAGACACTTTTCCTATCCCATATGCCTCTAAAATCTTCCACCTCAGCTCATGACTTACCCTGTCAAATCCTTTTGTTACAGCACATCACTAATTGTACCTCCTTATTATCTTTCAAAATTACATTTACCACTGCTTTACCACTATTAAAATTTCTTTTACATCTCTTCCTTCACTACTAATGACTAAATCCCCTATAACTTTGTCTAATTCCTTTTGCATACTTTTTTGCATTATATTCACAAAGCATTATAATCTGCATCTTATAAGGTCATCATTCATCAATTTTTTTATATTATCTTTCATCTTTATAGGTTCATAGGTTCATAGGTTGGTACTAGGCTATTGGCCCTAAGGCCTATGCAAGCCTAGCCATAACAATTCCCTGGAAATTTCTTCCCACAATATTTACTTCTCTGGACCCCTGTCTAGCAGGGCGACTGACATGATCCCTGGGGTGAATTTCCTATCTCCCATCCAATCATCAAGGTTCCTTTTGAAGAGGGCCAATGAGGTGCTCTGCTTGACATGTATGGGCAGTCTATTCCAGAGTATGTGGAGTCTCTGGGTCAGGAACCTATCCCTCCAGCATGTTTTGTTCATTGTGATGATAAGGTTTAGATCCCTGGAGCGTGTGGCTCTGAGGGATTGGGATTTCGTTAAGTGGAATATGTCCAACAGCTCAGGGTTTAACATGGCCTTGTATGTTAAGCAGAGATCACCTCTGAGTAGACAATATGCCACACAGTATAGCTGGAGTTTTTTTAGATGGTCAGCATATGGCATCTGCTTTAGGCCTGTGATTCTTTTAGTGAGGTATTTCTGTGGCCTTTCCAGCTGTTGCAGGTGTCTTGTGAGGTACATACCAAATAGGGCATTATACTCTATAATGGGTCTAATGAGGGATAAGTACAGTGGGACAATGACCTCTTTTTTTCTGGATGAAAAGCCCTTAGTGATGAGGTGTGCCACATAGAAGGATTTCCTGACTGTTGTGGCGATGTGGTTATCGAAAGTGAGACCACTGTCCACTTGTGTCCCTAAGTCTCTCATCACACTTTCGATGTTTAGTGTCCTGCCACCTATGTTGTAGATCATGGGTACATGTTTTATTCCAAAGGGGGTAACTATACATTTCTTGGCATTAAGCTTGAGCCCATGGCTCTGGCACCAGGCATCTGTTTCTGTAAGGCCCTTTTGTAGAATATCCACATCATTTGGGGATTCAATAATGGCTCCCAGTTTGCAGTCATCTGCAAACTTTGTTAGCCAAAGTCCCTTAGTGTTGGCCTGTACTTCAGAGAAGTAGATGCCAAACAAGAGTGGTCCCAGGACTGAATCATGAGGTACTCCACTTGTCACTTGTCTGGAGCTGGATTTGGAGTCGGCTACTTTTACAGTCTGGGTTCTGTCAGTAAGCCAGTTGGCAACCCATCGAGTGACGTAGGGATTTATCCCAGCTTAGTAAGTTTATCTATGATTTCAGAGTGGGAGATGGTGTTGAAGGCCTTGGCGAGGTCCAGATAGGCTGTGTGGACTGCCTTAGCCTTGTCCACAGCTCTGGAGATCAATTCAAAGAAGTCAATCAGATTCAGGAGACAAGATCGGCCCTTCACAAACCCAAACTGGGTGGGGTCCAGTGTTTGAAGTTTGCCATGTCTTTGTTTATAAGTTCCATGATAATGCGTTCCATGCCCTTGCAGATCAGGCTTGTCAGACTGATGGGACTATAGTTCCCAGGATCCAAGGTGGATCCTCCCTTGTGGAGCGGGATAACTGTAGCTGTGCACCACTCAGTGGGCACAAAGCCTGAGGTGAGGCTATGATTAAACATGACACTAGGTGGGGTGCCAGTTCATTTTGTAATTCATGTAGTACACAGCCTGGGATGTCATCTGGTCCCATGCATGCTGTATTCTTAGCTTTGGAGAGTGCTGTTTCTACCTGTGTGGCTGTGATTATTGGAATTTGGCAATCTTTTGGTGTTGAGCTGGGCCCTTTAGGGGGTGAGAGGGGGGTGAAGTTGGCACTAAATCTATCTGCCAGGATATTGGCAATATCCTTGGGATCAGTATATTTAATGCCATTCTGTTGTAGCTCAGAGCAGATCTGGGCATTGCCATTTAGATTCTTGACATAACTATAGAATGCCTTGTGGTTGTCTTTGGAATCTTTGGCAATTTTATTTTCGTAACTAGCTGTGGCGGATTTTATGAGGGATCTCTGCTTCTTACTGAGGCTGATAAGGGAGTTTTTTGCATCCTGGTATTTTCCTCTTTTCTGCAACAGTTTCTTCCTTCTGTTGTATAGTTTGTTTATAGCAGAGGACCACCAGATTGTCTTCCTTTTTTTGGAGAAGAACATCTTGGTTCCATTTGGGATGGCACGATTCATGCACGAATGGATGTGCTTGTACAGTGCCTTAGTGTGGGATTCTGCAGTCGAACTTCCACATCCCATCTGCGTGGGTGTTGTGAAGTTTGTCACTTCTGACTTCAGTAGCATGAAGTTGGCTTTGGAGAAGTTTTTTAAGGAGGTTTCCTTACTGGGGGGTGGGGGTGGGATGTGAATGTCAAGGGTGATTTGCTTATGGTCAGACCTGACCAATGATGGGGTGACCACTGGTGTGGAGCATCTATCTCCCATGTTGAAAATGACCAGGTCTAGGATATTGGAGCCCCTGGTGGGACAATGGATTAGTTAACCCAGGGCAATGGAATTTATGAATTCCAAGAACCGTTGGGAAAAGGAGTGGTACCCGAGTAGTTTTCCAAATTAATGGCAGGGT
This sequence comes from Protopterus annectens, assembly GCF_019279795.1. Taxonomy (NCBI): domain Eukaryota; kingdom Metazoa; phylum Chordata; order Ceratodontiformes; family Protopteridae; genus Protopterus; species Protopterus annectens. Next base: position 680,177,841 of record NC_056737.1, on the reverse strand, counting down.
AGTTGAAATCACCCAGTATTAGGGTGTTTGGTTGTATCTTAATATTTTCCAGTATGTTTAGGAAGGTGTAGTGAGAGTCTTGGGGTATGGTGGGGGATCTGTAGCAAGCTACAATTTGGATTGCAGTCTTATCCAGTGTTAGTTGCACCTTGAGAATTTCAGATGCATTGTGTTTGGCAACTAGCCTGGAGGTGTGAATATCCTTGGTGAATATGGACACTCCTCCACCTTTAGTGTTTCAGTCTTGGTTTTGTGGCCGAAAAGTGTGGTAAGAATTGTAGCCTGGTATTGCATGGGTGCTCTCTGGTGCCTTCAACCAGGTCTCAGTCACTGCACAGATATCGATGTTCTCCATTTTTAGGAGTGTCCCAAGAGAGTGCATTTTGAGGTTTAGACTTCTAGCATTGAGTAGCATTACCTTCAGATTTTGCATGCTTGTATCTGTTACGGTGGTGGTTTTATCCTTTGAACCTTGCCTAAAAAAGGCAGTATAGGGGTGGCAAGAGCTTTAGCCAGTAACCTGAATCCCAGGGGTGACAGGTGCAGACCATCTCTGGCAAAGCATCGTGGTTTGTCGATCATGTCTTCCCAGGCAGACAAATACTGGATCCCCTTTGAATGACACCAGAAGCTTAGCCAATTGTTGAAGTCAATCATTTTGTCCTTATACTGTGGTATCATTCTGGGCGAAGGCAGGATGCTTCTCAGGGCTAGGGTCATACCTGCCTGGGTCACATGATCCAAGAGCTCTTCCATGTCCCTTTTCATGTAGTCCAGGGAGGTACGTCTCAAGTCATTCCATGTAAATGTAACGACTCCACCATAAGACTTTTCATCTGATTCTACCATCCCTTATCTTCACATCTTTTCTAATTTTACATTCACATTTCCTTTTCTAGCTATTCCTTAACATTGTCAGATATTGTTTTCACATTCCAATTTCCTTCTTCCACATTCTCTTTCGTATACGTTTTGTTTACAAACTGTTCCTCAACCTCCATAATTTGCCTTGCTTATATTTTATAATGCCTTTCTCATCTAATACTGCATCCATTTTTCTTTCTCCTGTTTCAACTTATTTCCCTAAAAAGGATGAAACTTCCTATTTTTCCTTTGAAAACAATCTTTGTCTCTACATCATTGCCTTTACCTTTTCTATATCTTTTTATAATATTTTATTTCTCTTAGTCTGTCACTACCTTGTTATCTTTTTCATATCCTTTCATAATTTCACCATATGCCATTTTGTTTCTTTTTTATTCTTTTATCCAACTTTCCTAAACCTTTGCTTATATACCACCCACCAATATGTCTGATTTTCATAATGCACTTTAATT
>NC_056737.1:680121504-680171504 GCF_019279795.1 Protopterus annectens | reverse complement strand
ATATCAAAGGCAGATGGAAGAGCCTCCAGCAGCTTTTGAATGAAGACAACCCTACTAAAGCTGTACTGTCCCAGACACACCCTACAGTGAAAGAAGAAGAGGCGCTCACCTTAGTAGAAGTAATAATAGCACTAAGGAAAATGAAGTCAGAGAAAGCAGCAGGCCAGATGATGTCAAAGGAGATATGGTCAAGATTTAGGGTGAGTTGAGGGAGAAATGGCTCATAGGATACTCATAGGAGTTTGGAGAGAAAGGCATATGTCAGATGTCTGAAGAATAAGCATACCAGTACCTGTCTACTAGAACAAAGAGGAACATTCATAAGTTTGGGCAATATAGAGGTATCAGACTTCTGTCACACTGCATAAAAGATCTGGAGAGAGTGACTGTAAATGAATATACAGAGTAGGAGAAAGTAAAATGAGTGCCAAGCAGTTCAGATTCACATCAGGATGAAGCACAGCTGATCCGATGTTTACAGTGAGATAAATGTTTGAGAAGTAGCTAGAGATTTACAAAGAGTCCAACTGGGCATTCTTAGACTTGGAGAAAGCATATGACAAGGAACCAACAAACCTGTTTTTGGGTAGTCCTGTAATGAAAGTCTCAAAAAACTGGCAGAATTAGCGCAGGCTATGTGCAAGTACCCAGTGACAGACATAGGAGTAGTGTTCGGACTCACAAAGAGGTTTCCAGTGGAATTGGGTGTGCATTGATGTTCAGCTCTGAGACCACTTTTGTTCATATGGGTGATGGACTATATTAGCAAACAGGCTGTATGCAGAGGATGTGGCATTGCAGGCAGACTCTGATCAAAAATTTCAGCAAAGAATAGGTGATTAGAATACAAAAGTGAAGGCAGACAGGATGAAACTAAGTACAGACAAGACAGTTGTAATGACATAAAATGGGAGAAAATTAAAAGAAGCTGAGAACTGAGATAGAGAGGAAAATAGTGAAACAAGTTAGCAACTACAAATACTGGGAAGGGGAGGTTGAGGAGAAGGGAAGTCTGAATGAGGAGGTCAAAGCTGCAATTAAATGGGCACAGCTGACTAACTCAGAGTGTCAAGGGTAGTGTATGACAGAAAACCGACAAAGAAGCAGACAAGTATGGTATATAAAACTGATGAGACCAGTACAACAGTACGGTACAAGAATCTGGGCAGTGAAAGCACAGCAGTTGAGGAAGCTAGAGGTGATGGAGATGAAGTACCTGAGATAGGCAGTAGGAAGCACAATATAGGACAGATGAGGAAATTACGACATCAGAGAAGACCAAAGAGCTCCAATTGCAGAGAGGCTACATAAGAACATATTAAAGTGGCTCGAGCATACAGGAAGAAGGCATAAGGAAAAGAGGGTGTCCAGGAAAGATCAATATCCACAAAGCTGTAATGTAGAGGTGCAGTTTTGGTTATTGGCATCCAGCAAAGAAATGGATGGAAGGTGTTACAGAAAACCTGCAAAAGTCCGGCACGACTGTCAAAGAAAGCAAGAGAATGGCATTGAATATGGAGAAATGGCAATAGTTGATGCAGCACCTCAACCGTATGTAGAAAATGGGAAAAAGTGGCTGATGATGATGATGCTGATGATGACAATGATGATAATAATGATCTATAGCTATAATTAGTGAAATACTTTGGTGACCACCATAAGAGTGATCAAAATGAAAACACGTATATAGGCCATTTTTTCTGTGTGTACTTTCAAATGCTGTGGATGCTTTGTTACAGAAAATTTGTGTGTGTGATTACCAGTCCTAAATACTTATATTTCTGAGTTATTTTTATTTGTTTCCCTGACAACCTACATGTAGCATCCTTTCATAGGTGCAGCCACTTGTATTGAGATAGTCCAAGATATAAGATATTTCTCCAAATTAGTGGTAGAGGTACTCACCTGCACAAATTGCTCCCACTTATTCCTTGTGTCTTCAATGTACACCTCTATAATTTTCTAATTATTCTATAAAGGGCAGATATTGCCCCTTTAGGAATCCATGGGCCTTAATAACATTCTGTTGTAAAGTTTAAAGAGACAGTTCAAGTGGAAGGATAATTCTGCTCATATTACAAAGGTGAAAAAATCACATATATTTAGAAGGCTAGTACCCTGTAATGTATTACATTGCAGTAAAAATATAAAATTATTACTGCCATCCTTAAAGAGATCAATCCAAGAAGAAAAGTTCCCACTAGTCCAAGCAAATCAATTAACTATTTTTCCACAATGTAGTCTGGATTATTCCAAATTTTGTTGTATAACACTCCTTTATGCTGTATGTAAAAAGTGACTCTGAGTCAAAATGATACATTGTTGTCAAGTTCCCCTATATCCCATACCAGTTTGTCTCTCCTAACTGATCTTGAACAGTTCATTTAAAATGTTATCATTAGCATTTTATAGCCCTCAGATGGGTCTAGGATGTGTTCTTAGCTGCAAATATTGCTGGGTAACTGCAAGCTTGTTATAAGTTCTAAAGTCTGGGATACCCAAGCCACACAACTGATTATAACACATTCAGTTTTTTATTCTATTATTGGATGTTTGTTCCCTCCATCCATCCATTCTCAATCCTTTTTCCCATTTTTGCACATAGGGTCGGGGTGTCACTTCCGCACTGATAATCATCTCGAGCCAAAGTTTACACCATTGCGTGGCTAGCCCTGCTGTGGTAGTTCATTTGTACCATTCACTCATGCACACACTCCTCACCTCTGGCCAATTTAGTGTGTCCAATCCACCTACTGCATGTCTTTAGAGTGTGGGAGGAAACCAGATCACCCGGAGGAAACCCATGTAACATGCAAACTCCACACAGAAGGCACTCCAGCTGAGAATTGAACTGGATATCTCTTGCTGTGAGGCAAAACCGCTAACCTCTGCACCACCGCGGGATGCATTTAATGATAAATTGCTGTGCTATTTTTTTGTCAAACTAAGACTGAAATGTGACATGCAAGAAATAGAAATTCTGGAAGGAGGAACACTTTCTTTGCAGTTATGCTGAAAAAATATGCAAGTTGGGTATGGTCTTTTGCTCTGTAAATTCTATGGACTTTTTAAAGTAGGGATTTAGAGCTGTGTTTTACTATTAACTCCTAAGTATTGGGCTGCTCACTCCAGCTCTACTCCTACTTAAAATAACCTGCCACAACAAGATTTAACAACAGTGATTTAGTGGGAAGCAATCTGTCTTCTTTTGGTTTAACTGCAGTCCTGACAGTATCTTAAAATATGACAAGGCATGTGGAGTCTTCTTCAGAGAGCATACAAGGCTGCTTAGCCTGAGGAAGTAATTGCCCTTGAAATGGGGAGCAAATAATAATTAGGTATTAATTGCTTCACCCCCCCCCCCCCATGTGCTTATTGCTAGACTAAATACAGATTTAATGTTTCTACAGCAAGGAAAACAAAGCAATGGGGCACTGTATAGCCTTGATGAGTACCTTATTGCATTGGAAAACGTAGAGCAGCTATGCCTTTGGCTTGTTATGCATGCCATGGGAGCAGGATATAATAATTTACACCATGAGAAAAAGTGCTACACTTATAAAGGGCCCAGTTGTTGTTAGCCTAGTATACATTTGTGAACCTTGTAGGATGACTAGGGAAACTTGTTATTGTGTTATAATCCTGGTTTATTTTATGTAGCAAGATGGTTATAGCCCTGTGAGTATATAAGTAGACTAAAAGATGGATGGTTGTACATATGTGCTGGAAGTGGATCTTCTGGCAGAGTGTAAGGTATGCATCAGCCCCCTTCCCAAGGAGATCAAATGACTCTAAGCATCCCACAAGAAATTCCATGATAGGGGATCAAAGGGTTTGTTGAATACTGTAAAAAATGTACCTTCCACACATTTGCTTCATTAACTCATTCCTTCCAATGGAGTTCTGGAAGTCTTTACTGCAACTTTCAATGTTTGAAGCCTAATCTTCTTGACTGAATCAAATTATGGCCTCACATTTCAAACAGATGTTCATATCTCTAGAACCGTATGAGTTACTAAAAAGGCGAAAATTGCAAATGCTTTAGCGCAACTTACTTTTATAGAGGTAATATTCTTTAGGTTCTAGATCTTAAACTGGATTTTGTAAGTCACAATAAACACAGCGACTTTTAAGTTTGTAATATTTTGTAAACAATTTACAGTGCATCAGCAACCACTCAAATTACACATGTACTGTCAGCAATTTTGTTCATCCATCTTAGAGCTTTTGTATGAGGCTAAGCCATTCTGTTTGTGCTACTTGGTTACTGAGATATTTAGAAAAACATGACATTTATGATAATACAAATAAATATTATATGAAAAAAAAATAATATCTATTTACCTGTACTAGAGAGTGGACAAATATCACTACAATTGCATTTTCCATTGTGTAAGCCTTAAAATGAGATCTTTTAAGACTTTATATATTGCATAATTTTGGAATTATTAATCCAAATATGATATTGACTCCTAGAGGTGTCATTAGGATGTAACTGTAGAAACACCTGGAGGTATCACTCAGCTGTAATGACTTAAGATGCTAAACATTGTAAAAAATCCTTGCCTCCTCTGTCCCCCATCTCTCCTTGACAAACCCTTGCTGTGAGGTATCAACCAGTTTAGAGACTGATTTTTCCAGTGATTGGTTAGAATTCTAACAAATGATTTTGTCTTGGTGGGACAAAGGAAACAAACCAATATTTTTTTTGAAAGTCAAGGGTCCCTTCATTCCTTTGTAAAAAAATAAAAAAAAATAATGCCTTAAGTTTCCATAGTAGTCGAGAAATTTCACTCTTAGAAATCTTAGAGAAATTGATTTCTACCCCCACCTGGTTCTGGGGAGTTTTGGTAGCAACCTTAGAATAGCAGATAATTTGAAAGATTGTGGCCAAATCCTGGTTGTCTGGATGTTCTGATTCAGAATATAACTGCACCCAGAAATTATTTAATAATGTTGTAATTTCTAATGGGATGTGATATCACTCCTATTATTCAATCATCATATTGATATTTTTCTTCTCAAAACAAATTTTATTAAAAAGGGATAAAATGTTAAAACCCTAAATAACATTTAGAAAGCTCTTTCTTTTTTTCCACACTCAAGACAGTTATGTTAATAAACCACAAAAACAGGCATTTTCTAGATATCCCCTTGCATAGGTATGACATTTTCCTTTTTGGGAAATCTGTTTACTCTGTGATTCACAATGCCTTGTCCCATAAAAAGTTTTAATGCCTATCCATCAACAAGCAATCCAAGTACCACAGCCAGAACCCCTATCTTTTACGGAATGTATCTAAAGACAACTCTTCTTCATTCATTGGCTTTGTCAAAAGCTGTGTTATCTCTTCTAGTATTGTTGAGCTTGCTTTTTTTTTTTTCATTTCATGGTTATATATATTTTTTTCATAACCAAGATTATCAGGGAAAATAACAGTCATTAGTCAACTCAGAGGACTCTTGGGTCCCACTTAAGCCCAATAAATTGTTTAACTCTTCTATTCTAGACTGATCTTCTGAATCATATTTTATTAGCTCTTGTACATTAACTTTAAGATCATGTAATCACCTACAACTCCAGAAGATATGTAAGCAATCTCCAACTTCACGTGTTATCATCTCCACATTTTTTAATGGCTCTACTGTAGATTTTACCTAACAGTGTGAGTTTCTAACAATTTATGTACAGACATTTCCATGCAAAGATCCTGAATTTTCTTAGCTTCATAGGAGATCTTAGACATCTTAAGGTCATTTTTCACATTACTTCCTGAGTCATAATGTATAATAGCCTCTCCCAACTTTGTCAATGTCTGTCTAATAGTCTTAAAGGACTTCAGTACTAGGGGCCTAGTACAAAGGGAATCCTACCTCACTTCAAGTAACATTTTCACAGAGTCAGATTATGAATTTTTGTGTTAGTAACCCATCCCATTTTTTATCATGCTCTTCTGTATAGAAGTTGTGTTCTGGTTGTATCTCATAGAAAACTTTACTTCTTTCCAATTTAATATTTGCTCTTGTTTCAACATTTGGTACCTATACTGCAATTTCATTCTACGTCTTTTCCACTGTCAAGAAAGAACCAAGTTATGGTACCTCTTGAGGTACCCCCTATTATTATTAATTCTTTATATTTCAGAGTAGGTATAGCCTTATCCATTAAATCCTGACTACCTTTGCTTAAACTACCAAAATGAATTAAGAGTTGTTTTTTCTAGTTCCTTCCAAAGAATTGACCCCAACAATCAATGTTATAAAGTTCATTAACTGTTTCATTCCACCTAGTCCTCTTCCTTTTCCAAATAGACTGGTAGGGCTGCATTTTCAAATGAAGAAAATGTACAAAGCAAGTAATATACCAGTATCTTATGAGGTCTGGCACACCTAGGCCCCATTTTTCTATTGCAAGTAGTTTATCCCATGCAACTCTCTGTTTATGATCCTTCTCCCCATAAAAGACATTCCTGATGCTATTTAGGTTATTAAGAATGTGTATTGGAGGTAAAGTCCATCTGGAATGGGATGCATGTAGAAAGTGAAGTAACAGAAATAATTTAAAATATTGCACTTTCTCATTAATATCATTATTAATAACTTCCACTTTTAAATGTGTCGCCATTAAATATTTTATAACTCTTTCAAGTTTAAATTATGTGATTTCTCATTGTTCTGGGCAAATCACACCCTAGATATTTTAAGTATCTTGTTCAGCTAAGAATGGATATTGCTGCCTAAGTGACTTCATAACCAGATAATGTATTACTATGGTATTGGTTTTAAACAGGTTAATTTCTTATACAGAGACTCCCCTGCATTATTTTAACATGAATGTTAGCTAATGTAAATCTTTTTTGTGGTCTTGTTAAAGACAATATGATGTAATCTGCAAAGAATTTTTTTTTTATTGAAGAGAAACCCAAACCCTGAAAACTGTTATATAGTGCAGGAGCTATTTTGACCTGTTCCTAAGACCCTTTGTATATGTTTTGCAAAAGGGAGACAAAACCCTTAGGGGTTCCTACTTTGGATAAGGTCCAAACAATACATTTCTATTTGTCCCTATTGAATGCCTTCTCACTATAAAGACTTAATAAGAGCTGTGGGCTAGCATTCATTTCAGCTTCATGCAGTATTTAATTTGTCAGTATTATGCCACTGAATGTTCTTTTCCCTGGAATAAAACAATACTGATCAGAATGGATTAACTCTAGTAAAATCTGTGCCACTCTTTTAAATAAAATACTTAAGATGACATTATAATCACTGTTTTAAAATTATACTAGTTTATAGGAAGATGGTTGGAGTGGGTCTTTACCTGTTTACCAGTTTAAGGATGATGGATATCGTTGCTTCTTTCCAAAATGGGGGAGATCCCCCTGCCTCTTTTTAAGACTCTATTTATTAAATCATGCCAAATGCTTTTAACTTCTGTGCCAGGAAGAACTCAGACTGCAATGTGGATACAATATGAACCTGAGGACTTCCCTTTCTTTTGCTGTTGTATTTCCTCATATAGTTCCTCAAAATGTATTGCTTTAAAAGATGTATAGTCCTGTTCAGAGGTTACAGTCCTAAGGTGCAGTCCCTCAAAGAAGTTTTCCATTTGCATTTTTCGTCACAATATGATACCTGCTTGCATGCTTCCACTATGAATTTACAAATGTGAATGCGCTAAGGATTGCAGGGGGTCAAGTATCCTACACCCCCAAACTTACCAACTCAAACAAGAGGGAAATTATTACAAAAAGGGAATAAATACTGGCACAACTCTATGACTGCGATTTCCTATGTTGGAACTCCGATCATCGAGTTGAAACTCAGGCAGTCGCAGCTCAAGATCTTAAGCTTTATCCACAGTATGATAACTATTCTTGCGGAATCCGTGCATATGTTTGACGATTCACTACTTCGAACCCTACTTCACTGAGTCCACTTGTTTGAAGTAGTGAAACTTTGAAGATTGCCTTCGGCGGTCACACTACAGCGCAGAATTGGAATATTCCCTTTTCCCCGCTGTAGTGCGATCTCAGAGTTGGTATATTTAAGTAGGGGGGAGTTGGGGGCACAGCCCCCCACATGGAGGGGTGCAGGGGTGCTTGCCCCCTGCAAAACATGTTTTAGTGTTTTTTTTTTTGGGTTGCCCAGGGAACTAGACTTCGGTGAAAGTTCACTTTCATTGAAGTGGACTTTCACTGAAGTGTAGGGTCTGCTGCTCTATTTCAAAGAAGCGTATTTTCGAAGTAGAGCAGTAGACCCATTCTTGCATATATAATCGGGTATAAAAATCTTGAAAAGTATATAAATTCATATTTGGTTTCTAAATACCCTTCTGAATCTATGGCTTGAATTTGCAGAATCATTCTTTCAAATTCTTTTTGCTAACGATGTGTTTTTTATGTATCTAGTATTGTTTTGGGATGAAACTGCAAAGCTATATACAGTTCTACCATTTGGAATGCTAGTTTAGTGTCCAAAGTTGCTGAACCTCCCCTTGAGCATCACCGAGCAATTCCTTCTGTTGCTGATTTAGTGTCATTCCCTCACTTAAGATTTATCATACTTTCTAGTTTACTTTTGTTTTAACCTGGATACATCCATTGCCATTTTGTCCTCAAACATTAACTTCAGTATGTCACAGTCACTAACTACTTTCCTTTCCTTTTGAAGAAAAATATTGTGCATTGTTTCCTGTACCCATCTATGAAATTTAGAATCATGTAATATAAATGAGAGAAAGTGCAAATGCTTTATGGTTCTGTATTTTTAAGCTAGCATAAGTATCGGTGGTGTATGGTCTGACAGAAGAACAGGTCCTATAACAAAGGCAGAGAGGAGATGTGTCTGTAATGATAACATGTATAGTTTATCTGCTCTTGACCAAGTCTGATATGTTGCAGAGTAACAATTGTAGGCCAGGTCTGCAGCTCATGAGAGGATGTCATCATCTAGTATAAACAGTTCCAAAATCCCCATAATTCCCACTTCACCTCTTAAACATCAGTATATAACTCAGTATGATGCTCATGACAATCATAAACATTAAAATCAAACTAGTTACTTCCTGCTTGTCATGTGACTTGAAGAAATGATTGGATGTTGCTTACTGTTCTAGCTCTCCATCGTCATCCCAAATTGTAAAACATTTGTGACTGGTAAATTACATGTGACTAAGTAAAAAATATACACTAACATTATCTACAACTCAACTTCCAGTCAACTTCTCATGTCTGTTCCTTAGCTAGCAAGCTGGTATAATTCACGTAAACAACAAAATGAGACATGTATCTCATTTACATTGTTGTCTCATATGAATGTCTTCTTAAAACTGGCACTTTAAAGGTTGTCATTGTTACTCACACATTTCAGACTCATCTTTAATGTTTTCCTTGTCCATTGACCAATTGTCTGGCCCCATCAGTGTCATGGAAATCAGATTTACAACCCTCTGGCTATACTTTTTGCTTGTTTTCCTCTCACAGCTTAAACCATCCCTCCTTCCATGAGGTGAATACATTTTGATTTGTATGGTGACATTAATGTTATTACTTTAAAAAAATGAAAACATTGGTGTGTTTACAGATATTTCATGCTGTCCATATACAAATGTAAAAGTATGAATATCCTTCATAGTGTAAAACATGGATTTTAAACTGTATACATGTCAAGCAAATTAAGTGAATTATATTAATGAAGGAAAGCAGACATAATAGAGAACATTTCACACTTTTTCAGAGATTATTTCTTAATCTGAAAGTATAATGGTCCAATGGTGCTGAATATGCAGGTTTAAAGCCAAATTTAAATATACAGTTACATTTCAACTGGCATGCTTAATCTGCTAAACCATCATACTTTATAGCATGCTGGCATGTCTCACCCTGATATTATCAGTTTAAAAATAATTTTAGAAATTACTGATTATAGACATATCAGGATGTGAAGTCTGGAAAAAAACTTTAGATAATATCCCAATAATAACATGAACAGGAAGTGTTGCCTGGATAACAGTGGATTTAGATGTTATTTGAAAAATGTGCAAAATACCTTCGTTTTGATTTTTCAGCAAATGCTTACTAATTTTTGTATTAATATTACAAACGTGATCGTAGAAACTCTGGAGTATAGGATTGTTCGGAACTGTCTGACAACATGCACTAGTTTTCTGTGGCTACAATATTTCAGACACTGGTGACTGCTTTACGATATATTGTTATAGCAGCATTATCATCTTGTCACGTTTAAGTATACTTAAGTAATTCAACCACAGTTGGCACACACATATATAAAGACATGGGCAGCATCACTGATTTGTTTAAAGTTATTCAGGAAAATTTTTGTTTGACTTCAAAATGATAGATTTGATTAGATAAAAGTAAACTTTACTGTGTGTATCATAAATCATAATTCGGATAGTGATTTCTAAAATTTATCATCTCAAAAATTGTGAGTAAAACTGAATTGCAACCATAATACATAGCAAGTCTTAAATTAATGAAAGTTGCTATATAGCTTAATTAATTTTAAAGACACCTAGTAGACAAGGTACTGATTTATGGTTCTTCACAAAGTAAATGTCTTTGTTTACAATATAACTCTGGGAATATTATCCATGATGCTTAAGTTGAATTTTTGCTTATTACTGTGATGCCGTTATAATTTTTAGCATGTTTATGTATAAAAACTTATTATAACCACAGAATGCTCAAAGCAAATCCAAATGTAACCACAAAATATAAGACATAATGAAATAGTATTCAGGCCTGAAACACAAAGTTACAAAAAAAATCTGATGTTTTTCAATGCAAAGTCCAGATGACGATGTGTTTCCCAGACAAATCCATGTGCCAGCAAATAAAATTCACTTAATAACTATTCTCTGTTAAATTTGCTTTTTCCCTTTTGCCTCATATCCACCCCTTTTTTCCATCACACACTGACTCCGTCTTTAATACATCATAAAGTATCACTTTCTCTCCTATGTCTGTCATCTACTTGCTGCAATTAATCACTAAAACATTTCTACAGGTACAAATGCACCTTTTCTTTCATCTCTGTCTACTATAGCAATCATCAGCAGGTTATTTGTCTGTCCGCACTTCTGTTTGCTTTTGCTTTAGTGAAGGTCTGCGTCGTTTCTCCTTTGTCATCTCATCTCCATTATTTTCCTTGTGTCTCCTCCTCTTGTTCCTTTCTTTAGGCTCTTCTAACTCTTTATTTTATCTTCCTATGTCTAGATTTTGAAGAGGTCTTTATAGTACCAAATATTCTTACATGAATCTTGAAAATCTATGCATACTGATGAGACTGTACTGAATATATCTCTTTGTATTTAAAAAAAATATTCATATACAACCAGTGTAACTTATTTTTAATTGAAAATGTTTGTAAATGATGTAACTGAAGTCAAGGATGTTTGAATAATGGAACCATTGCTCCTGAATGAAAATGACCCTAAGAGATGAAACAATTCAAATGATATACATGATGTCAGTATAACTGAGTTTTTCTCCCCAGACCTCCTCTGAAAAAAGGTATTACTCATTCGAACTTTCCTAGTAAATAAACATCAATAAATAATAAATACATTTCCTCCATCAGGTTGGAACATTCTCCTGAACCTAAACTAAGCATCCCCTCAAACACTTTTGGCTAGACCTTTTGCCAGTTTTTACCATATGCTTTATAATTTAGTGAATAACCATATTTCAATGTTGCAATGATCTGTTGACATAACAAAGTATTCTATTGGGATAGGGCCCTCCCCCCTGCTCCCAACCATTGAATTTCCCCTAGTGATCACTAGAGGTGCTGTGCCACACTTGTAATTGACAATGATTACAGGCATTACACACCCTTACATTGGGGTGTAAGGGGACTTGCTTCCCATGCATAAAAGTGAAAAAGGTGATTTTTGTGTGTTTTTTTTGATGTTCGAGTTTTTGGAAACTTGATCATATAGCCTTGTCTATATGAATTTCAAGTTTCTGAAAACTCGATCATCTGACAAAGATCTCTCTCCCCCCCCCTCTCTCTCTCTCTCTCTCTATATATATGTATATATATATATATATATATATATATACACACACACACACACACACACACACACACACACACACACACATGCGTATATATATATATATATATATATATATATATATATATATATATATATATATATATATATATATATATATATATATATATATATATATATATATATTGTATATAAATATATATCTTGGTTTATCATATACTGTTGTCACCTTCAATGTGAAAAATCAGTAAAAAAGATTTGATCAGAGAATAACCCAATGTCCAGTGGTGGATTAAACAAAAGAGGGCAGCAATTGCTCTGATCCCATCTGTCAGCCAAGAAAATTATGTGGAGCAGCAACAGACATAACAAGAGTGGATTTAATGATTTAATGGACTACTATGACACCCCATCGTGAACAATGACAGAATATAGGCTGTTGCAGAAGAATACATTTATTTTTGAATTGTGAGCTGCTGTTCTTTGCGATAATGATTCATGATACAAAATCCATGATCTTAAGCCTTATTTATAAAAAGTCATATACTTTGAATGGTGTCTCGAGGGTGACATTAAGGAATGAATTGAGGAGCTAGGATGTACATAATGTTCAACCTTGCAGATGTAGGCTGGAAAGTTTTATTACTGCATAGCAAGATATATGGCATGCATGTCAGTATCTATCACTCTATCTATCTAGTTCCCTAAGTATCGTTGTATTTAGTGTAAGCTCACTTGCAGAATAATCTCCACAATGTCCCTTTGCATCCCATTCCTAATCCCATGTTAGAAGACTTATTGATAAATTACATTCTGTATGCCAATCAACACTCCATCAAGCAATCAATAATATTTTGCATGGTTGGAAACTCGCATAATTTGTCATGCATGAAGTCTATCATCTGGCTGAATATGCTTTAGTAGATTTCTAACATTCATGGAATGGCTAGGTGTGAGGGCAGATTGCACAAAGAGTGGAAATGTATTTCTGACTGTGCTAGTCCTAATTAATAAAGGTTTCTTTATTATAAGAGTGTACGAGTATGGCAACTGCCTCATGCTTCTCACTCATTGAAGTATCATAGTTAATAGAGAATTATTAGATTATAAGGTTTCAGTACAAAAACTAAGGACTTATCATCAATCTACATTTGAAAACTTAAATTGCTGATTTTCATTTGTACAAATGTACAGTGCCGCATACTAACAAGGATCGCTTTTTCACTGAATGTCTCAATGATACTCTTCCATTTCACTGACTAACTCAATAATACTCTTTCACTTCATTGACTGTCTCAGTGATGCCCTTTCATATCAGTAACTGTCTCAATGACACGCTTTCATTTGAGTCTGCTTAATGGAAAGAGGAAATCACCGATTTTCATGTGGGAAAGAAATATGATGCTTTATGTAGGGGCAAAACTGGCCACACCTCCTATGATAATAGAAGTCTGCACATCTATCACTAGTATAATTAAGGTTGCCAAACGTCCGAAAAGTTATCATTCTAAGTCTTTGAACTTAAGTTTCTAATCTTTCAGACAGTCCCAGCCAAACAACTATCAGCCAAATGGTCACTAATTAAGTGATTGTATCATAGTACATACTTATGAACTCTGACAACTACCTTAGTAATCACACTACTTGTAAAACTGCCTACAGAAAAGATAGACCAAGTTTGTACTTGAAAGATCCAATTAAAACATTTTATTTTTCTTTCTTTCTTTCTTTCTTTCTTTCTTTCTTTCTTTCTTTCTTTCTTTCTTTCTTTCTTTCTTTCTTTCTTTCTTTCTCATTTGTTAACCCGGTTAGTCTAACTGAATTTGCAAACAAACCCATTTTCAGTGGAGACCTGAGGGGAAAAGCCCCAGCAAACATAAGTAAAGATAAAGTGACAATATACAAATATTAAATAATCACAATACAAAATAATTGTGAAAAAGAAAATGTTATTAACTATTTGTATTGCATTGATAGTAAGCATCCCGTTTTCTTTGGAGTCCCAAGGGGAAAGAGCCCCAGCAAACATAAGCAAAGATAAACATACAGGACAAAAACCACTATTAAAAATAACAATGCAAATGCAAAAATAATTATAAAGAGAAAAACAAAAGAAAACATTATGAACATTAAGGGTCGCACTGCTAGCAGTGGTCTAAATTTACTACATATAAGAGTAAAAACAAAAGGGTAATCATTGTTCAAAAGAAGGAAAATGTACAGACATTGATAAGAAGTGGGGGGAAAAGATAAATACTGTGGAGAATGGGAGGGGGAGAGAAAGAAGGGGGCTATAGTAGTAGAGCTGAGGGTTTAGGAGGTTAGTTTAAGCAGAAGTTACTAACAGAGAAAGAAAATTAGGAGATGCAACAGGTTATACAGTAGGACAGACTAAGACTGCATGTGGTCAAGGCAATGGCATAATTTCAGGTTTAGTAGGTGAGATTTAAGCTCCTTTTTAAAACAGGGAAAGGAAAGGATGGATCTAATATAGAGAGGGAGTTTGCTCCAATTTAGTGAGACAGAGTGTTTGTAAAGTAGTTTGCCAATATTCTTTTTTGGTTTATAAACTGAGAGAAGATGCAAATCAGCACTCTGGTGAGGTCGTGGTGGGGTAGAGAGTAACATGGGTGGTGATAGAAGGGCAAGCATAGGGGTTGTTGAGTATGGAAAAGGTAGTGTGGAGTTGTGATTGTAGGAGAAGGTGCAGAAACTCCAGCCACTGAAGTTTGTTTAGTGAGAGGCAGTGATGCGATGAGAGTGGTTGGTTTAGAATAAATCTGGCAATTTTGTTGTATGTTTGTTCCACTTTCTGCACTGAGGTAGCTTGGATATTGGTAAGGATGGGAGGAAGTGTATAGAAGACTAGGTAAGAGAAATGCCTATGCAAGAGTATGTTTAATGGCAGTAGTTAGGAAGTTTTTGTTATTATAAAGTAGTCCCAAGTTTTTGGTGTTTTTTCTTGATGGCCAGTTGTATGTGCAACTCAAATTTTAGTTGGTCATCACTTATTACCCCAAGGAGTTTGGTGTGTGAGGCAGGGTAGATAGTGGTGCCATCTAGGGAGGAAAGAGAAAAGTTGGATTTAAGGTGAGAGAGTGTCTGAGGTAGGAAGAGAAGGAGTTGAGTTTTTTTTTGGGTTAAGGATTAGTTGATTATTTCTGAGCCATTTTTCAACAGAGATAAAGGAATTCTGTGTTAGTGTGTGTAGTTCAGAGATAGTATTGGAGATAGATAAGAGAGTAGAGTCATCTGCATATTGTATTACAGATGAGAGACTGCAGGATGAATGTAGGTTGTTGGTAAAAATTTTGAAAAGGAGCGGTCCAAGTATGGACCCTTGGGGTACTCCTGTTTGAACAGCAAGGAAGAGTGAGAAAGCCTGCTGCCATCTAACAGTTTGTTTTCTGCCAGTAAGGTAGGATTGGAACCAGCCAAGAGTAGAAGGAGAGAGGTTTAGGTCTGAATGTTTGATAACAAGGATGGAATGAGACACAGTGTTGAAGGCTTTAGAGAGATCAAGGAATAGACAGGTGACAAGGAGGTTGTTGTCCCTAGCATCTGCAACCTTTTGAGTAAAGGATAGTAAGGCAGTTGAGGTATTGTATTTAGGGTGGAAACCATGTTGCAAGGGGGGGGGGTGAGGAGATTTTCATGAATGATATAGGATAGTAGTTGAGTTTGTAAAATTTTTCAAGGATCTCAGAGAGCGGTGAGACAATAGCGATTGGTCTATAGTTAGAGGGTTCAACAGAGTTGCCACCTTTGTGCCGAGGAGTAGTATAGAAGGATTTCCATATTTCCAGTACGGTAGAGTCCTGAATGGAGAGGTTGATTAAGATAGATACAGGATATGCAACAGAATCAGCAGCAATTTTCAGAAATTGAGGAGAGGGAGTTTATCAGTGGATGGAGAGAATGGTTTAGTTTAAGAAGCAGGACATTTGATATATTTAGTAAAAACAGGTTGCAAGGTAAAAGGCTGAGAGACAGAGGAGCATAGATATTTAGGGGGAGGTGAGGGTGATACAGAAGAGTTGGGAAAAGCAGAGTTACCAGAGGGTAGGAGTTTAGAGATGCTGTCTATGAAGTGTTTATTGAGTAAGTCTTGAACAATATTTCAGTCCAAAGTTCCAAATGAGACCACAAATACCCAAATGTACCACAATAAAACTGTTATATGGAAATATTAAACAGTTTTATTGTGGTGCATTTGGATATTTGTGGTCTCATTTGGAACTTTGGACTGGAATATTGTTCAGTGTTTATTTTGCTGGTTCTTAGTTCATGGCGTGTCGAGTAAGTCTGCAGTTTCAGAGGGACAGTGATAGAGGAAAGGGTTAGGGATGGAAGGAGAACCAGTGTGGAGCAGGGAGTTGATAGTACTCCAGAATTTTTTTAGGTCATTTTAATGAGAGCTTTGAAATTTTGTGAAATATTGGTGTTTATTCAAAATAATACTTTTTTACATGATTTCTGAGTTGCTTATAACCTTGGAGAAAGATGGGAGTTTTAATGGTTTGCCATCTTTTCCATAGAGCATTTCTTTCATGCATCAAAGCATGAGTAGCTTTGGAGATCCAGGGTTTGAAATTAGATTTGATTCTGATTTTGTGTGTTGGGGCAAGAGAGTTTAGGACAGCAAGGAAAATGTGGTTGAATTTAGTAACAGCATCATTGAGTGAGATAGTTTTTAGGAAAGACCAGTTGATGGCAGAGAGTCTATAGTTTAAGGTTTCAGGGGAAAAGTTAGTCAGTTTCCTACAATCTCTGTAGAGATGGGGCTTAGAGAGATGAGGAGAGTGCCTTAAGATAGAGATGGGAGAATGGTCAGTTATAGAGTCAGGGAAGGTATAAGTGTTACAATGGTTGTTTGGAGAGTTGGTCAAGATCCAGTCAATTGTGGAACCAGTAGCATGTTTACTGTAGTGGGTAGAGGTAGTGATCAGTTGTGAGAATCCATACAGGTTTATGAAATGTTGGGGTGAGTCACCAGTAAGGGAGTTCCAATCTATATTAACATCTCCAAGAATGATGGTTTCATACAGGATGGAGGTGTTTATCCAGGAGAGCATATGTTCAAGGATAGCTATGTTTTTACCTGGGGGGATATAAACAGAGGCAGTAGCAAACTTCCTATACTTATTGATATGGCAGTCTAGGAGCAGTAGCACAGCAGGGGAGAAACTAGGCAGGGTAATGTCTACAGGTGTTAGTGTCAGTGAAACAGAGTTCAGGATAGCCACCCCACCGCCTATTTTTGATGTCCTATCAGACCTCTAGATATTGTACTGAGGTGGGAGAAATTCAGAGGAATTGATATGAGATTTTAGCCAGGTTTCCGATAGGGCCAGGATGTGAGGTTTGTGTTGGGCCAACCATGAGTGAAGTTTGGATGTTTTATTGTTTAGGCTTTCAATGTTCATTGCAGAGATAGAGAGATGTTTGAGGCTGAAGATATTTGAGGATGTTTTTGGGGAGACAGCAGATGAAGGTGGAGGGGGAGTGGAGAGAGAGGAGGGACCAGGATTGGGATGGATGCCACCAGAAAGCAGAAGAGCAAAGACAAGATGGAAAAGGTGGTCAGTAAGGGGAATGGGGTACTTGAGTTTGGGCTTAGGAGTAAGATCGGGGTAAGCCACAAGTTTAAATTTAAGACATTGAAAGGAGGAGAGACAGAACAAAAGGGGGCAATAGTCAGTGGAGCTTGGTTATATGTGGGAAGAGGTCTGGGAAATGGAAAGGTGGGGGAAGAGGGGAAGATATGGAGCGCAGTGTGGTAGGAAGTGCTTAGGGCTAGTGAGATTAGAAGTGGGAGAAATAGCAGTAAGGATAGCACTGTGTGATGGATAAAGGAGGGGAAGAGTTATAGGGAAAAATATTAAGAAATATGTTAGGGGAGGGTGGTGGCTAGAGATAAGCAGTGAGAGGGAAGGAACAGTATCGAGGGGTGGAAATAGTGAGCATGAGAGGAGGTAGTAGGTGTGCTAGGGAGTGAAAGAGTTAAGTGTGAGAGAGGAAAGCCACAGAGGAGGCAGCCCAAAGTGGGCGGGGAAAAGGGGAAGATTGGTGACAAGGTGGGAAGAGTGAAAGGGTGAGAGCACAAGTTTTAGTGGTGGGATGGGGCTGTGGGAGTGACCAGACAATGAGATGAACGTATAAATTTGAGGATACTTGGGGTGGGTGGAATTTGGGGGTGAGAATGGACAGAACCACACCACACCACAGGTACGTTTAATATAAGGGCCTAAAACATACACTCAGCACTTTAATTTTACTTACCCTTAGCAGGAAAGACAGACCAACAGTATACAGCTGTAAGGTTTTTATCAGGGTTACTTGTTCAAATTTCAGACAAATAAGTACAACTTTCAAACAGGAATCTATGTCTGAGCATTAGAAAGCCACAAAGGTACAATGTATAGCTGTAAAAGTTAGGGTCAGACAGACAAATGTATGAGTTGGTTTACTTTCTTTACAGGGGAAAGAGGCAAAAAATAAAGCAGAAAGAGCCCTATGACTGACCAAAATGGTGACTCGCTTTGTTACACAGCATGGTAAAAGAGAGCTCAACAAATGTTTTTTTTATATTTGTAACCTACACTGTTTAGTTGTTGGAAGAGAAAAAGTTATTGTTGTTAGAGACTGTGGTGACCAATTACAATCCCGTAGACACTGTTTTGCAGGAGCTGCAGTATGCTAGTGTAGGTAAATGTAGAGTTTGACTAGAAAAAGAGAAAAGCAGAGATTCTAGGGTAAGCATTAAGGCAACAACAACCAGTTATTTTACAATAGTACATTCAGAAAGATTTAGGGGGGATAAAAGTAGCAAATTACAGAGTGGACTAGGGTTTATGGCTAAGAAAAGGGGTCTATATTACAAGATCGAATGTTTAGGTTATCGAACACCTAAACATCAGACTTGTAATATCGAACCTCAAAACCACAAAAGGCACAGGGAAAGACTTCCGTTGGCCAGAAAAATAAGAAAACAACTTTACGCCCAAATGAAGTGGGAGGCTTTGCCTCTCCAAACCCCCCGACATGGGGGCTGTGCCCCTCACACCCCCCCTCAACTAAATATGCCAACTCCGAGATTGCTCTACAGTTGACAAAATGGCAAGATCCTGCGAATGTCCAAGAGAAATCTTTCCCTGCGTCAAATCGGCCGTTCACTGTTTTTTGCTTTCGAAATTACAAGTTCGATGTTTAGGTGTTCGATAACGATCTTATAATATAGACCCTAAGAAAACTTAGTGGTAAAGAACATAACAAACACTTGCCAGATTTTAAAGATATACCAGAAACACTAATCAATCGTTCATTATTGTACAACTTCAAAACAGTCAGTAAAAGCAATTCCAGTATAGCTAGCACAAGTTATTCAGGTCATAAATGCAGTTATTCAATGTATGTGAACAACGTAAACATTAAAACACATGCAGCAAGCAGTTGCTCTGATGATTATGCACTTTCTCTAGGTGCGGGTTCAGTTTAAACAGAAATATTACAACAGAATTTTGTAAAGTCATAACTACTTCTAAAGCTTCTGCAAAAAAATAGAGCAGTCTGTGCAGTATCAGAGCCTAGAAATAGGTTGTTCAGGTACATACAAAAACAGTAAAAAATCCATACAACTTACATTGTGAGTCATGCTAGGTCACCCAAGGGGGGAGAGATAGGGAATCCTAAGCACCTAGGTTTGAAAATGGCGTCTGTACTATTTCATAGCCAGTATAAACTGTTTGAGGTAAGGGGGGGGGGAAGAGAAGGCAGTAGGAGTGGTTAGAGGGAGAATCTTGAATGACTCAGGACACCACACAACATGTAAGTTTAATGTAAGGGCCTAAAATCTGCACTCAGCACTTTAATTTTACTAACTTTTAGCAGGAAAGACAGACCAACAGTATACAATTTTGAGGTTTTTATCAGGGTTACTTGTTCAAATGTCAGACAAATAAGTAAAACTTTCAAACAGGAATCTATGTCTGAGTGTTAGAAAGCCAGAAAGGTACAAGGTATAGCTGTAAAAGTTAGGGTCAGAGAGACAAATGTATGAGTCAGTTTACTTTAGTTACAGGGAAAGGAGGCAAAATATAAAGCAGAAAGACCCCTATGGCTGACCAAAATGGTGACTCGCTTTGTTACACAGCATGGTAAAAGAGAGCTCAACAAACATTTTTTATATTTGTAACCTACACTGTTTAATTGTTGGGAGAGAAAAAGTTTTTGTTGTTAGAGACTGTGGTGGCCAATTGTAATCCTGTAGACACAATTTTGCAGGAGCTACAGTACGCTAGTGTAGGTAAATTTAGAGTTTGAACTGTTTAATTGTTGGGAGAGAAAAAAATTTTTGTTGTTAGACACTTTAGCAGAGTGCAATTTTTTTAAGTACTTACAGGAATGAACAAATGGTGTTTTAAGAGCCAGGTTTAATATCATTAACAGTGTATGCAAATACTAGTTTTAGGAATACCAATGTCTTACTGTACCGATATAAAATCAATAAAGGGGTGACAGCAGTTCTCAGCACTAGGGAGTGTGACACCTGTGCCCTGGCCTAGCAATCAAGGAGACTCAATCCTCACCATTAAAACCAGTGAGGGGCATCTCATATAGGAGGAAAGGATAACAAATCTACACACAGTAAAGTGCAATTTCCCTTAAGAGCACACAGAGATCAGTCAGTCTGGGGCTGGTCACTCTGTTGCTTTCCAGGTCCCAATAAGACTCTCTACTGGCAAAGATATACGGTCCAGATCTCAGCCTAGTGGGCAAGCTAAAACCTCCAGCACCCTCTCTGTCCAACCAGTGCTTCATGTCTCTGCCCAAATAGCTGACACATACACACACACTTTGAGAAGAGTTTATACAACCACACAGACACTACTGGGGAAGGCTTGCACAGGTTCTCCAGCTGTGCCCCTTTTTCCCAGACTATACAGTAGTATCAGCTGCCACCACCCACTAATATCTATCAGCTACTCAAAGGCCCTTAAAAGAGTGTCCAATTATTACTGCGCAATATTATTATCCAACTGGTAAGTGTGACTAAACAGTCAAGGCTTATTAGAGTGACTTGATACAGGATCACTATATACATGCAATGTACTCTAGAATTTAAGTTATCTCTACACAAAACAGCCACAGTTAAAAGGGTTTAAAAATATTTAATAATAAAAAATTAAAAACACAAGACAATACTTTTTATTACACAGTACTAGTCAAGAGTTCAGAGATCACAGAAAAATACTTAAAATAATTCAGTAGTACAGTTCTGACATCACAGTAAAACACTTAGTCTAATCTTTCTACTTTCAAGCTATTTCTAAGCGAAAACACAAGTCTAAGATAAACTTACATATAGATCAAAGGCAGAGCGCTGATGAGTTGGATGGTCAAGACAAAGATGCTTAATGCTCTCTGATTCTCTCTGTTTTTAAACTCACATTCCTGGTTCACATTGCATCATTCTTCACACTTCCCTGGGTTCCCAGGCTAACAGAAACTACATTTAAATTCTTCACCTCTGGGCAGAAATCAGAGCAATAAAGGACATTTATGCATGCAACTTCTGGCCATTAACTCTGGCCTTAAAACAATAGCAAGAATTCCTTCACCTAGACAGGCCAGAGCTGACTTTAGGTCAAAGGGTCACAACATGTTTTACTTGGTCAGTAGGGTGCACTGTTGTTTCATTTTTGCAACAGCATTTTTTCATTTAAGACAACAAGCCTGTGGCTTACATTAATATTTACAAATGACAGAATTATCTATAAAATTCTATCTAGCTAGGCAGGCAGCCTTCACCCCCCCCCCCGAGAACTCAAGCCAGTTTTTCAAGTGAACACAAAACAAATCACCCAAAGGGTGAATAAATTAGTAAAAAACACAAGTTGAAAAACACGAACCAAAGCACACTTCCAGTGGGTTTTGTGGTAGCTCCATAAACTTAGTGCTTTCACCATCCACTAATGGCATCATCAGGGTTAGTGGAAACCATACTCATACATTATTTATATACACTTCAATTATTCAACCTCCAATAAAAAACATGTCATCATCTTAAAGGTACATCCCTAAATAACACTTTTAAACCAATACTGTCATCACGTAATAACAATGGCACTCATGAATATTCCTGCCAAAATAAAACTTTATAAGGTATATTCAAATATAAAAAAATAATATAAAATGTTGTGGTGTATATAACAAATGAAGAACTATCTTATTTATACAATCACAGTTTGTTAGCTCTCTGTTTCAAAACTGGCCTTATAGATATATGGTCATTTAGACCAGGTGGGGAAATTGCATTTAAGACAACCTGCCATTTATATTCCAAAAGTTCAACCCTTAGATTGTCATCCCCCCTCTCTCACTGGGAACAACCCTATCAATTACAAAAAAATATAAACTTCTTGTAGTTTAAACAAGCAACACTGTGCATATATTGAGCATTGTGTGACTCTTTTATCCTAATAGCCCTAAGATGTTCAGATACCCCCAAACCAACCACCCCTGACACTAAAGTTCCCATCGAAACACAATTCAACTTCCACTTTGTGAACTCAATTCTATCCTTAGTATCACAGGACAGTTCCTTCCTCACTATCCCCCCAACACAAATAACACTAATACAAGCTTTACCCTCAAAACAGTTTCCACCACTTCAATCAAAAGCATGCTCTCCAAACTAAAAACCTCATCAACAGCAGCCGACCTACTCCCCAGCTATTTCTTGAAACTTACAGCAGATGCTATTGCTATCCCAGTCTCCACTCTCATAAACCGATCAGTTGTTGAAAACTATGTGCCCAAACTCTGGAAAATATCCTATGTTACACCCATACATAAAGGTGGGACCTCCACTGAACTTAATAACTACAGACCCATTGCTTTACTCTCCACCCTGGACAAAATCCTAGAAACATGCATCCATACCCAGATGCTAAACTATCTCCTAGACAGCAACATCCTGTCACCTACTCAGCATGGTTTCAGACCTGCCCATAGCACCACTACAGCCCTCCTCTGCTTCACAGACACAGTAAATTGTCTCAAAAGTGAAGGCCTACAAGTGTCAACTCTTTTTTTTGATATGTCCAAAGCATTTGACACAGTCTCACACCAAATCCTGCTAAACAAACTAAACCAATATTATCTATCAAATTCCACTCTTACATGGTTCCAAAGCTACTTAACTGACAGGTACCAAGCTGTGAAATGGGAAAATTATCTCTCTCCTCAGCTGCCCATATCTATAGGAGTCCCACAGAGTTCTATTTTAGGACCATTACTATTCACAGTCTTCACAAATGACCTCCATACCTCCACACAGCATGCATCTATAGTTCAGTATGCAGATGACACTACCTTAATCTGTGCTGCACAAAACATTCCCACCCTCCTGCAAACAACTCAACTTGCATTCTCTGATGTTGAAAACTACCTTACCAAAGCCCAACTTATGCTCAATCCAAAGAAAACTCAGCTTATGATTATAACCAGTTCTAACCAAAACACTAACAGTCAATTCACTATCTACTCCACTAATGCTACTCCAATTGCTCCAGTGGCACAGGCTAAGCTATTGGGAATAACCATAGACTCCCACCTAAAATTTGATGGTCATCTCAACTTAGCTATTAAAAAAGTACATGCCAAACTGGGGTCGCTCTACCGTATTAAACCATTTCTTACCAACAACACAAGATCAGCCATTACTCGCTCCCAACTTCTATCCACCCTACTTTATGCATCTCTCATTCTGACTAATCTCAACAAAACTGAACTAAGCAAAATGGAAGCCTGCTATAACAGAATTGCCCACTTTGCTGCAAATTGCTCATATAGAACTCATCACTGTACTGCTTTGAGACAGCTCCACTGGCTTGAACTGCCCAACCTCCTAACCTACAATCAGCTCTGCCTCTGTCATTCTATCTATTACCTCCCCAATAAGTGTCCTGCCCTCAAAAACCTAGTACAACATCATTCAGCCTAAAGACCTCTTAGATCTTCAAGCAAACTACTACTAGAAGTCACCAACAGCTACAATAGCTTTGGAGATGCACTATATAGTAGTTCAGTGGCTAAAAAATGGAACTCTGTCCCTACAAGCATTCAAAACACATCATCCAAAGCCTCCTTTAAAGACCTCATCAGGCAACATCTCAAGGAAAGTTGGCAGTGCCATGATTACTCCCCAGGCTAGTGAAAGCGGATAACACATACATACAAAATCTAGAGCACTTGATAATAGTTTTCAATCTTACTCACAAACACTGGCTAATCTACAATGTATGTACTGCATCTGTGTACTATGTATGTATTCTACCTATGTTTCAAATTTCAGCTGTACACCACAAATCTATTAATTACCTTTATTTTTAAAATTAATATTTTTTTGTTTGTTCTCTCCACTGTAACTGTTTATGTGCCGCATACCACTGTAAAAACATGTCTCCTGTAATTTGTGTGTATACTGATCATGTCTAAATAACTAAATGTGTCTGTAATTTTTCTTTGTGGAGCTTTTCTCCCCAGGCCTCTGCTGAAAGAGGGCCTTTTTAGCTCAGTCAGACACCCCTGGTTAACAAATGTAAAATAATAATAATAAATAAAATAATATCCTGTCCATCAATCTATGTGTGGTTTTCCCAATGTAAAACCCAGTACAGGTGGTGCACTTTGCTAAATATACCAACTTTTGGGTGTTGCAACTGCACCTACCTGGACAGGCTATACTTCTGTTGTACCCCGGGACAGTAACATAGGGCCCATCATTTATATGTCTACAAAACTTACATGTCCCACATTTATACATCTTAGAATGTGTTTATGTGGCATAATGTGGGTCTATGTGATTCTAAAAACTCTTTTATATGTCTGCCCCTTGAAAACTCCACCCTAGGATAATCTCCTAAGTCTCTCTTCAATTCCTTGTCAAATGCTACATCCCAAGCTGTTCGAATGACTTCCATTAGGTTGGATGTTTGGTTATTATATTTCAGAACTAAAACTCTAGAATCAAAAATATTAGTTCTTTCATCCAATCCAATGTTATTTCTCCATAAAATGGGTGTGAAAGAGGTCTCCCTTTTACTGATGACTTCATTTCGTATTGTTGTTAGCATTTTCAAAGGGTATCCTAATCCTATCAATGTGTACAGCTCTTGCTTATAAACATTGTTGTCACTAATAAGTCATGACAACCTAACCATCTGCCCTTTGACAATTCCCCTACATTGATGGGGAGGATGACAACTCTTATAATGAAGTAATGAGTTGCTGTAAGTCTCCTTCCTGAAGACATTACTCTGCAACCCCATCTGACGTTTTGGTCAACTTAATATCTAAGAAATCAGTGATTTCACTATTCCACTTACTAGTAAAAGTTAGGAAGGATGTCATATTGTTTAAATATTCTACAAATTGCAAAGCCTCTTCCCTGTTACCTTTCCTTACTAGTGACAACAATGTTTATAAGCAAGAGCTGTACATTAATGTATGAGTATGGTTTCCACTAACTCTGATAATGCCATTAGTGGATGGTGAAAGCGCTAAGTTTGTGGAGCTACAATAAAACCCACTGGAAGTGTGCTTTGGCTCATGTTTTTCAACTTGTGTTTTTTACTAGTTTTTCAAGTGACCCTTGGGAAACGCTGCTTGAGAGGGTTAGGTCTATCTGAGTATACTTTACCCCATTCCCTGTCTTGAGAGCCCATCTGCATTGGCATTGCTAATCCCACTGCAGTGCTACACTGACATATCATATGCTTGCAACCCTAGGCTCCATCTTAGCAACTTGGCATTTTGCTGGCTGGCTCTGTTTAACCATGTTAGGGGACTGTGATCTGTCATAACAGTGTATTTTCTTCCATACAGATAAGGCTGACATTTGTGCAGTGCCCACACTATGGCTAGACATTCCTTTTCTACAGCAGCATAGCATTCCTCCCTGGGTTGGAGCCTACGACTGAGATAAACCACTGGGTGCTCTTCCCCCTCTGAAGAAATCTGGCTAAGTACAGCCTCCACCCCATGGTTTGAAGCATCCACCTGCACAACAAATTATTTGCTGTAATCTGGACTGGCTAACACAGGGGGTCCTCTCAAAGCTTCTTTAAGCTTCTGGAATGCCTGCTCACATGCTGGGGTCCACACTACCTTATCTGGCCTGTTCTTCCTGGTCAGGTCTGTGAGGGGAGCAGCTATGGTACAATAACTGGGGACAAACTTTCTCTAGTACCCTGCTGTCCCTAAAAAATCCCTCACCTGCTTCTTAGTAACAGGTGCAGGCCATGCCTAAATGGCTTCCACTTTGGCAGGTTCTGGCCTTACCTTACTACTCCCCACTCTATGTCCTAGGTAGGAGACCTCTGCCATACCCACTTGACATTTGCTCAGCTTAATGGTCAACCTGCCCTCTGTAGTCTGCCCAGCACCTCCCTGACATGCTGAACGTGCTCTGGCCAGTAATGGCTGTAGATGGCAATATTATCTAGGTAAGCAAGGGCAAACCCTCCTGCTCTTGCTAGGATATGATCTACCAGCACTGGAAAGTCGCTGGGGCATTCTTCATCCCGAAGGGCATCTTTGTGAACTCATACAAGCCAAAAGGAGTCACAAAGGCTGACTTCTCTCTAGCACTGGGAGTCAAGGGCACCTGCCAGTAACCCCTGGTAAGATCAATGGTTGCAAGATACTTAGCCCCACCTAGCTGCTCTAGGGCCTCATCTCTCCTAGGCATGGGGTAAACATCTGACTTTGTGTGACTATTTAATTTCATGTAGTCCATACAGAACCTGGTGCTGCCATCCTTATTTGGCACCAGCACCACTGGGGAGGCCCAGGGACTGTTGGACTCTTGAATCACCTCTAGTTCCAACATCTCTTGTACCTCCATCCTTAGAGTCTGCTTGACTCTCTCAGGCACTCTATAAGAGGCCTGCCTAATAGTCCTTTGGGGTATTGTATCCACCTGGTTCTGCCCCAGGTGGTTTCACCCTGGTTTCCCAGTGAATATGTCCCCAAATTCCTGCAACACTGCCTGGAGTTCTCGAACCTGGGTAGGAGATAGCTGCTGGGACATTGTTACCCCTTCCAATGAGGTGTCAGCCCAAGCCTCACTGAGGAGATCAGTCCCCAGATCTCCCTCAGACTTCTCCTGCAATGCACAAAAAATGCTCAGCACAAGGGCCTCCCTATCATGGTAAGGTTTCATCATGTTAACATGGTACAATTTGTGCCCCTGCCTTCTGCCTAGCAGTTCCACCATGTAGTTAACATCACTCACCTTTCTTACCACCTTGCACGGTCCCTCCCAAGCTGGTTGCAGTTTGTTTTGTCTGACAGGAATGAGAACCATTACCTGCTGCCCCACATCATATTCTCTAGCTCGAGCATTCCTGTCATACCACACCTTTTTCTTTTGTTGGGCTTCTGCCAGGTACTACTGGGCCAAGCCCATGAGTTCCCTCAGCCTGGTCCTAAGGTTTAGAACGTATGTCACAACAGACTCCTTGTGAGACTCGCACTCACCTTCCCACTCAAATTAAATCAAGAGGTCCCCTCACCCTATGCCTATACAGCAACTCAAAGGGTGAAAAACCTGTGGAGTCCTGGGGAACCTCTCTGTAAGCAAACAACAGATGGGGCAAATAGTTGTCCCACTCCCTCTTAAACTGATTTGCAAATGCCCGTAGCATGGACTTGATTATAGAGTTTAACCTCTCAACAAGACCATTAGTCTGGGGATGATGGGGGTGGTCTTCATGTGCTTCACCCCACAGGACTTCCACAGACAAGCCAGCAGGTTTGACATGAAACTGGCACCTCTGTCAGTATTTCTTTTGGAAATCTACCCTGCTGAAAATCTCTAACAAAGCATTTGCCACCTTCTCTGCCTCAATGGAGGACAAAACCACTGCCTCAGGGTATCATGTAGCATAATCCACTACCACTAGGATATACTTTTTCCCTGTGGAACTTGGGGTACTCAGAGAACCCACAATATCCATAGCTACCCTCTGAAATGGCCCCTCAATCACAGGCAAAGGCATCAAAGGAGCTCTCACCTTGTCTCCTGCCTTGCCTACCTTTTGGCACTGCTCACAGGACCTGCAGTATCCTGTTACATCTCTGGAAATTCCAGGCCAATAGAAGTTCTTCATAATATGCCTCTTTGTACTTTTTATTCCCATATGACCTGCAAGGGGAATATCATAGTCTGTGGCTAGAAGCGCCAGATGGTAGGCTCTAAGCACTTAAAACTGCTGTACTCTCTCACCTTCTAGCCCTCCCTCAGGGGTCCACTCTCTGTATAGTAACCCTTTGTCACATTATACAGATTCCCCCTTTCCTTGAGAATCTGGTGCCTCTCTAGCTACCTGCCTCAGGCCTTGCAATGTAGAGTCTGAGAGCTGAGCCTATCTCAACTCTCTCCTTGTAACCCTTCCCAACTCCCCTTCCACAGGAAGTCTGGCATCCTCTGACAGTGGTGACTCACTGTCAGCCTGGGTACTACTACTCACCTCTACCTTTGTAGTCACTCTGTCCAAGGGACCATCAGTACCCACAAGCAACTGTGGCTCACCTTCAGTCTCACTGCTACAGAGTAACTTCCTGACTGAAGTAACCACCTCATCAGTCCTGGCTGTAAGTATGCTATCTGTCTGGGTCTCCCCCAGGCTACTAGACCCACATGCTTGTCTCCTAGCCTGACTGTGTGTAACTGCATAAGCATATGGTACTGCCTCATCCAAATCCTTCCCTATCAGGACATCTGCAGGATGGTAGTTTGATACCCCTGTTGTGTCAAGACAACCTACTATTGGCATTTTGTCTTTCCCACTTACTGGTTCCCTCTACTTTTGTTCCCCACCTTGCCTTTGTGGACACCTGTATGCCACATGGCCCCACTGGTTGCATTCAAAACATTTAACCCTAGCTCCTAGACATGTACCTGGACTAGTGGCTCCCCCTGCTACTGGCAGATTCTGTTGGGGCAGTCTGAGTTGCCCACCATGGGTTCCTTTAGACCCATGCGCAGTACTGAGGGTCCCTTTCCTGTGCAGGGCTGCCCTGCTTGCCAGGTATAGGTCTCCCTTCTTCCCCAACTCATCTGAAGTAGCACATTGTCTATTAGTTAACCAGATCCTCATGTCCTCAGGCAAAGTGCTAAGGGCTTGTTCCCTCACCAAAAGGTCTGCAAGCCTTTCAAAAGTGGTGACCTGACATCCACTCACCCACCTATGGAAATAAGAGCTCAGTTAAGCAACATATTCACACACACTTTCATCTGCCTTGCGTCTATGCTCAAGAAACTTTTTCCTATACGTTTCAGGTGTTAGCTTAAACAATTCCAACAAGTGATATTTAACAGCAGTATAATCAAAACATGCAATGTCAGACATTTTTGGCAAAACAGTTACAGCTTTACCATGGAGTAAGGGGGTCATGAACTGTACCCAGAGTCGTTGGTCAGCACTATACTGTTTGCATACCCTCTCAAACATATGAATGAAACTATCAAAAGTATCCCCCTCTTTAAATTGCGAAAGAAATGTACTGACCTTTTGTGTTTCTGGGGTCCAGTTACTCCCTTCTCCATTACCTCCATGACTCTGGCAAAGAATCAGCATTTCCCTCTTATGCCTCCTCTGCCGCTCCTTTTCCTTGGCTTCTCTCTCCAAACACCTGGCCTCCAACTCAAGTCTCTTTAGCTCCAGATGGATTTTTAAGTCCTCTGCAGAAAGGTTGAGCTGTCCATTCTCCGAGGGTATTATATCTCCACTGCCAGTCTGATTGTCCTCCTGGTTGCTGTTTTCTGATGCAGCTGTAACCAAGGCTGCAATCAGGTCTGCCTTAGTCAGGTTTCCATGCACCAGTCCCCTAGCCTGGCACAACTCCACCAGCTGGCTC
The DNA here is from genome assembly GCF_019279795.1 of Protopterus annectens. Taxonomy (NCBI): domain Eukaryota; kingdom Metazoa; phylum Chordata; order Ceratodontiformes; family Protopteridae; genus Protopterus; species Protopterus annectens. The sequence goes on along the minus strand of NC_056737.1, from coordinate 680,141,533 downwards.
CTTGTCAGCTTTCCATACTCCTCTGCTGACAGGCTGCATGCTCACCCTGACTAAGCTAACAAAAGAAATAAAACAATTGTGATCTGAACTCTGAGTATTCACTGCGTGGCTGATTTAGAGTACAAAACACCTTTAAAGCTCACTGTACACAAGCTACAGGAATTTACTCTACCCACACCACTGCAAACTAATTAGTATTTGCCAACCAATTAATATGTGGTGTGGATATCCCACCACTGCCATCAATATGTAACTCCTGTGTGCTGGCCCAGAAATCAGGGAGCCTCAATCCTCACCACTAACACCAGTGAGGGGCATTTCATATAGGAGGAAAGGATAACAAATACACACAGTAAAGTGCAATTTCCCTTAACAGTCTACAGAAATCACAGTCAGTCCGGGGCTGGTTGGTCCCTTGCTCTCCAGGTCCCCAATAAGAGTCCCCACTTGCACAGCTATAGGGTCCAGATCTCAGCCTAGTGGTCAAGCTAAAACCCCCAGCACCCTCTCTGTCCAACCAGTGCTTCGTGTCCCTGCCCAAGTAGCTCACACACACAGACACACGCACACACACACACACACACACACACACACACACACACACACACACACACACACACACACACACACACACACACACACAAACACACACTTTGAGAAGAGTTTATACAACTACACAGACACTCCTGGAGAAGGCTTGCACAGGTTCTCCAGCTGTGCCCCTTTTTCCCAGACTATACGGTAGTATCAGCTGCCACCACCCACTAATATCTATCAGCTACTCAAAGGCCCTTAAAAGGGTGTCCAATTATTACTGTGCAATATTATTATCCAACTGATAAGTGTGACTAAACAGTCAAGGCTTATTAGAGTGACTTGGTACAGGATCACTATATACATGCAATGTACTCTAGAGCTTAAATTATCTCTACACAAAACAGCTATAGTTAAAAGGGTTTAAAATATTTAATAATAAATAATTAAAAACACAAAACAATACTTTTACTACACAGTGCTAGTCAGGAGTTCAGAGATCACAGAGAAATACTTAAAATAATTCAGAAGTACAGTTCTGACATCACAGAAAAACACAGTCTAATCTTTCTAGTTTCTAGCTATTTCTAAGAGAAAACACTTTAAGATAAACTTACATATACAGCAAAGGCAGAGTGCTGATGAGTTGGATGGTCAAGACTAAAATGCTTAATGCTCTCTGATTCTCTCTGTTTTTAAAATCACATTCCTGGTTCACATTACATCATTGTTCACACTTCCCTGGGTTCCCAGGTTTCTTCATCTCTGGGCAGAAACCAGAGTAATAAAGGGCATTTATGCATACAAATTCTGTCCATTAACTCTGGCATTAAAACAATAGCAAGAATTCCTTCCCCTAGACAGGCTGGCGCTGACTTTAGATCAAAGGGTCACAACATGTTTTACTTGGTCAGCAGAGTGCATGAGTGCACTGTTGTTACATTTTTGTAACAGCATTTTTTTCCATTTAAGACAACAAGCCTGTAGCTTACATTAATATTTACAAATTACATCATTATCTATAAAATTCTATCTAGCTAGGCTGACAGCCTTCACAGGGAGTAACCCAGAGAAGAATGACACTTTGAGCAATTTTGCCTAGAGAGTACAATATCTGGTCAGAAAGAAGGGATATGTCTGAGAGAAATTTAAATATCCCACTTTCAGCATAAAAACACAGAAAGAGTTTGGAAGAGCCTAACTGAATTACTGACTAATATGCAGGTGCTTGTAAGCAAGTGTGGAATTAAACAAGCATTACTTTTAAGTTTTAACACCAGAAAAGAAACAGGGCTTCTGGAATGTTAACTGCAGAAGCACTAACTGCTTCCAAGATCTTATAAATCACAAAAGTGTTGACAATGCATCTTGGGAGTAGAGAAGAATCAAAACAGGTCATGGAACAGTGTTTTCTTGAGTGTGACATACCATAACAGAGAAGAAAACAACTCAGCCTAACAAGCCACAAAAGTAAGCGACAGCTGAACAGTACAGCACAGAAAATAGAAAAGAAGATACTGATGAATTAAAAGAACACAGAACGGAAAAGGAAGGACTTGAGAGAGAAAGGGAGAGTAAAAAGGGAACTCACGACAGGGAAATGTAAATGCAATGGCAGTACATGCAAACAGAAAAAATGTCGAGGAAGAGATTTTCGGACAAGAGAAGAAGGCTGCCCACTTATAGTATATGTCAGGGAATAATGTGAAAGAATGGAAAAATGAAACAGGTGGGGGGAATGTTTAGGAGACCTGGAGGGTGAGGAGCAGAGTCTAGTTGAACTTTTGGGAGAGTTGGGGAGTTAACATGTAGTACTATACACTAAAGTCATTGCAAAGAAACATTTGGGACAACTATTGGAAACAATAGATTTCGGTGGTGGTAAATATGAGTGTGTAAAAGATGATTTTTTATTGCTTTAGTCGGTTTCATTGTTTTGGTTTTCAATCTTTTGAGATCAATATTTTGAGATTCAGGGGGTTGTATTTTTATTCACCTATAGGTTTAAATATAGATAGATAGATAGATAGATAGATAGATAGATAGATAGATGATAGATAGATAGATAGATAGATAGATAGATAGATGGCTATATACTTTCTATATGATTATAACACAAATGGCTGAATGTCCATGTCATTAAAACAAGTCACGGAATCAAAATAGTCAAAAGCCTAGCCTCTTTCACTAAACACTGTTTAATTGAATTCTAAATAAATGAAACATCATATGGTTAAAATCACTAAGGAATAATATTGCAAAGAACCCCCCCCCCCCTTACATAAATATATTAACTCCATGGTCACACAGTTGTGGAGAAAATCGAAAATAATGCACATAAGGAATCATAACTGGTACTCAAACAGAAACTACATCAGTAAGGATTATTTATAGATAACCTTGAGCACTAGATAACGATGTTTCATAAACTTTTATGTATTTCTCTTCTGCATTACAGCACTTATTGCATCTACATGACATTCTGTGAAATGGGCTGTCAGCCAAATGTTTATTCAGGAAAATGGGCATTCAAAGAAATGTATGGAGGGAAGGTAGCTGCTTTATACTGAATGCATGATCACTGTCAAAAAGGCAAGTGTTACAGTTTTGTGAGCTAACATGTTAATTGACTAGAAAGCATGGGAAACTAGGAGAACTGGGAATGCGGTGGATAAGGACTTTTCCCTTTTCCCCATTATTCTGTGATTACAGATTTAGTATACATATAGCTGCAGGGGTATAGGGGATTCAATTTCCCTTGTATTGGTTGCAGGGAGTTTTCCTTGCTACAAAAAAGATAAAAAATTGATGTTTTTTGTGAAAGTGGCAATGCCATTATTTATGAGCTTTAATCAATTAAATGGATATTGTTAAAGTCATCAATGAGCTGCGTGAGAACTGCTTTGGCTGCTCATTAAACTTCTTAACGATGTCCAACTTATTGACGTCAATGTCCAGCAGTCTCAGTGACCTGCAGCAATAATCAGCCAGTATAACACATTTAAGGATATTCTTGAAGGCTGGCATGGACCTGCCCCCATGCACAATTTAGAAATATACTACCTCCACGATTACACATAATCTGAGAGAAAAAGAAATGTAATTAGCCCCTTTCCCCTGAATCGGTTTCACCTTGGTGTAATTATGCCCTCTCTCCTGAATTGGTTTGTCCTTGTAGTATATTTAGATATTTTTTCCTGCAAGTATCAATTCATAAGGGACCACTTTTTCTTATATGTACCATTGGGATTCATGCAACAGTGTGGCAACATTTCCCTGTGATGCATTTTTAGGGGCATGGCTGTGAAGAAAGTCGGCTGCAGGTTGATTATCTTTCTTCCATCCTTTTAATCTATTATTTGGCAGCAGCACTAGTCACTTAGAGGAATTTTCAAAGAGGCACCTTTTCTTTGATTTTGTTTTGCTTTGTCATGGTTTGCCAAAACTGCACTGACTTGTATTATAAATGAAACCAATAGATAAACATATTTGTAAAGGGGTTAAAAGATGACTCAGAATAATTACCTTATCAAGGGGGTGGTGGGGAGATCTGTTGTTTATGATAACGATTCTTCAGAGGTAGGTGAGAAATCCTGGCATGCTTTACCCAGAGTCAATTATACAGAATATATATTTAAAATCAGTGAAGCACACACTTGTTTTGGTAAACCCAGCATACACTCAAGGCTTAAAAGCTTGTTTTATTTTATGCAAGGAACTTAGTAACTCTTAATGAGGTTTCACTCTTGTTAGCATGATTAATGTTTTTTTTTTAATGTGCATTGTTGATTTTCTTAATGAATTGAGAACTGCAAAACTTTTTTGTAATCTTGACCATTGGAGGACTTTGGAGATCTGGATTCCTTCCATTTTTTATTGTAAGAAGTACCAAATGTTTCCCACTCTTTCTCCCTCCCACTGGCAAAAATGTGGCATACACATTTGTTATTTGTAATATGGCATTGGCAATATCAAGAAAATTGCCCATATTGGTCTATTATTCATTTAAAAGGATTACTTTTGCATAATTTTTGATTGCTAGTTTATGACTGTGCCGTGTTAAAGTGTGCTTCTATGTTAATATGTAGTTTTGGAAAAAAATGTATGTCCTTTCCAGAAAAAAATCGTAAACATTGTATTTTAAAATAAGCTACAGAGTGACTCCCATCCTTTCAGTGGTTGATCTGCATGTTTCAGGAGCTGTCTTACTGAAACATGAAATTCCTGTTTCATCTTTCTCTTTTCTTAACTAAATCTATTAATTTATTTGTTTATTTATTTTTTTACTATAATGTATTCAGCCTTTTTGGTCATGAGAGAATACCTGTAAATAGTAGCTGGGATATTTTTCATTGTATTATACCCAAATGGGGAGAGAACTTCCTTTAAATTCCTCTACAGAAATTGTGTTGAGTATGAATCAAAGAACTGTGGCAGCTTAACTGTCTGATAATATATTATAGACTATAAACAAGATATGTAACCCAGTCAGAAAAAAAAGACTTTTAGCATTTTAAAACTTGCACACATTATTTATTTTGCCACCAGGAAATGCTCCTTACTTACACAGAGCACCTAAAGGTGTGTAGAAATGAATACTCTCTGGGGAGTTTCTCAGCTTTCAACATAAGTAGATGCAAGGGAAAGGCAATTCTGATGTTCAGTGTTCTTACTACATCTTGAGTTTAGATGGAACCCCAACTGGTGCCAATATACTGATAGAAGATTCAATGTATTCCATAATTAATATATATTTATATTCTAATACTTGCTCACAGAAAACTTAAAAAAATATAACTGATGACTGATAGCAGACAACAACAGGCTTTGGTTTAAAATATTTTGGCTCTTTTGAATTTATTTATAGTCCAATTTATACTTTCTGTTCAGGAATTCACAATACTTTGTCTTCTACTGGCAAAATCATATATATCTCTAACCGAGTTATAGAATAGTTTGATACTTCAGGCTTGACATTGCTGCCTTTGTTTGAGCATGGCTGCCTTTGTGTACTCCTGAACCTAAATTAGATTATTTTTCCCCATCCCCTTTGGTACCTCTTACCTATCTTTGTGGGCTTTCTATACCCAAGTTCCCTGAAGAACTCTGAATTAGATTGAGGAACCTCATAAAGGACTGAGTTTCCCCTCACCAGTATTCTTTGAGGCTCTTTTTAATGTTTTATGAGATTTAGATTTTGTAGCTGAGTTTATAGGAAAAGGAAGAAATGGGTTATGTGGTAAAACGTCATCCTTCAGCTTCATTTTTGTCAGGAAACTACTGCTAGCAAAATGTAATGAGCATTAATCATTCTCTACAGCATTCAAGCAAAGAATTAAAAAAAACAGCACAGCATGGTACTGAATGTTATAAACCAAAAACATGTTTTGATTCAAGTAACAAATTCAGGACTGCTCAAATACAAATTCTGGGTTGGTAGTAGATTGTACCAAAGCTAGGCCTCCATAGCAATACTCCAGATGTAAGAAGACTAGCCGAACTAGTTAACTTTTCAGATAATGGGCAATGCAAGCTATTTAAGGCATCCAAATTTGGGGAATAAGGTTTACACTTACAAGGGAACAAATGAGTTATTCTTAGGTCAGTTTGAGGTAGTGCTTGGAACAGTAGCAGAAAATTATGCTAAGCTGTTAGATTGCATATTATACAAAGACTGGCCATTTATATTCAAAAAGTAGTATGCTGATTGGTCAGCCCAACTAGTGTGCCCATTGTAAATCCGAGCATATACCAATGGGAAAAGGTCTGGTCGCCTGGACTTTTTTCCATTAATATATGCAATAAATAAATTTACTTTTATTTCATTTTTTTAAAATAAGCTGTGATGCCTGTGCACTGGCCCAGCAGTCAAGTAGCATCAATCCTCACCACTAACACCAGTGAGAGACGTCCATATAGGGAAAGGATAATAAATACACACACAGTAAAGTACTATTTCTCTTAAGAGCACACAGAGATACCAATCAGTCTGGGGCTGGTTTTTCCATTTCTCTCCAGGTCCCCAATAAGACTCCCCACTGGCACAACTATAGGGTCCAGATCTCAGCCTAAAACCTCCAGCACCCTCTCTGTCCAACCAGTGCTTCATGTCCCTGCCCAAGTAGCTGACACACACACACACTTTGAGATAAGTGTTATATACAACCACACAGACATTCCTGGGGAAGGCTGGCACAGGTTCTCTAGCTGTGCCCCTTTTACCCAGACTACATGGTAGAAATCACTTCCACCACCCACTAATATTTATCAGCTACCAAAAGGCCTTTATGAAAGAATGTCCAATTATACTGTGCAATATTATTATCCAAATGGTAAGTGCAATTGAACAGTCAAGGTTTATTGGAGTGGCTTGGCCAGTATCACTATATATATGCAATGTACTCTAGAGCTTAAATTATCTCTACACAAAACAGCCACAGTAGAAAGGTTTAAAAATATTTAATAATAAATAATAAAAACACAAGACAATACTTCTTACTACACAGTGCTAGTCAAGAGTTCGGAGATCACAGAGAAATACTTAAAATAATACAGTAGAAAAGTTCTGACATCAGTACAGAAAAAAAATAATCTAATCTTCCTAGTCCCTAGCTATATCTAAGAGAAAACACAGTTCTAAAATAAACTTACACATAGAACAAAGCAGTGCTGGTGAGCTGGATGTTCTCAAGACAAATGCTAAATGCTCTGAGTCTCTCTGTCCTTAAATTGATAACACAGTACCACTGACTCATTTCAGTTTCATAATTTCTCCATGGTTCCTAGGCTAACAGAAGCTCAGAGTGTAAAAGCCCTTTTGATTTTGTAGCTGGTCAGGAAACCAGAGCAATAAAAGACATTATACATGCAAATTCTAGCAATTAACTCTGGTCTCAAAAAAATAGACAGAATTCCTTCATCCAGACATCTCGGCTCCGAGTTTGAGATCAAAGGACAATTATACAATGCTTGACTTATCAGCTTTCCTCCAGCAGATTGCAATGTGGTTACATTTTGGAAGGCCATTTACCATCATTTTCTTATATTTAAGAAAACAAGCATGTGGCTTACATTAATACTTACAAATGACAGAATTATCTACAAAATTTTATCTGGCTAGGCTGGCAGCCTTCACCTATCTTCACATAAAGTCACAAAACTGGAGACCCAAACAAATGAGAGAAATTAGAGAAAAATAAAAGGATAATAAGGTACATTACGCAAAATTAAATAAACATACCTGATTATCCTTTTAGTTTCTCTCTCCCATCTCTCCTGTATGCTAAAATCCTCCCGGTTTCTTTCTGCCTTACTTTTTTTTTAGCTAAAAAAAAAGCAACAAAGATATTTCTTTCTCCATTGCTTCCTTCACTCAACACAGGTATACTGCAAAAGCTTTGAAATGCAAGTCCCATACGCATGCTGAGTACATCAGCAACACTCCGGGATATCAAAGGAAAAGCAGAAGACCACCATAGTGCCATTATATAAACACATTATTTAAAAAAGTAAGTAATTTTTTTCTTAAATAGTGTCATTGTATAATAGCAAGAACCAAATCTGTGGTGTGGTATATTGAAGATTTACCCATGGCTGCCTTTCTTTAATCATTTGGGCTTCACCCTCGTGATTAAACCACACCAACCATGGGTATATCTTCAATACACCACACCCAAGTCATCGGTTATTGCTATATTATCTCATACAGTCTGTCTCTAATGTTCAAACTCTCAAACTGAGCTCCTTGTTATGCCCTTTTACTATTTCTGAATTAGATGACATCATACAGGAAAAATGGAAAATCTCTAGTGCCTAATAAGCAAAAATGTATTAGAGTAAGCAAGATCTACTTGTGAACCTCTTTAATGTTCACTTGAATTCAAGTTAAACTGGCCATTGAGGCCTTTCATGTAGAATATTCCTTATCTCCTTACTACCCGAACACAGCAGATATTTGGCTGATCTGTCACACTATTATGAAATCTGAGCTACAAGTTTTAAATGTTGTTTTGAGCAACTCATAATGACCCTCTCTTTGTGAATATTATGATTATGGAGCATACAAAATTTGTCACTGGACTTCAAGCTAGATACTGTGACAGAAGATAGCTAGGACTTTTAGAGGCAGCAAACTGGGCTCCAATGTTCTTAGAAATCATCAATATAGACCATTAAAATGCTTATTGGACTACTTAGAGCAGTGTTTACTGTATATTTTTTTCTCAGGAAGGTTGGCAGTATTTAATATATACAATGCTTCTTATGGAATGAAATGTGTGGATGTCCCAGTCTTAAAGTTATACCCTACTGCTACAGAATCAGGCAGGGATGTCACTTAACATTCCACCTCTTTGTATTTGTTATAGAAACTCTGAACATTCACTTGAGGAGATATTCAACCATACATTTACCAATGAATAAGCCCTTTCTCCAGGGATTCATACATTTGTTTGCAGTTCTATCAGTCTTTGCAATATAATGAAAGTTTCTATAAGGTCACTCAACCAAACATCAAAAACTAAATTATAAGCTTTTTGTGTGGCCAGCTACTTTTTTGAGCAGGAAACACAAATTTTCAGCTACTACTACTACTAGTATTTATGTATAGATAGATAAAAACTAATATAAAAAATAATGATCAAAAATAATTTCTGTAGATAATGTCATTGATAAGTACACACATCAATGGCTGTATATGTGATAACTTTTTGATCATGCTGGGATAAAATTCATTATTTCTACCATTCACTCAATGCAACACACATGCATCCAATTCAGTAAATTACACTTATTCACTTACTACTTCCTTCTCTTCCAGAACTCCTGTCCTCATGCATACAGATCCAGACTGCTGGATCTCTAATGGAAAATGATACAAAAAAATTAAAGTGTGATGTGGAACTCTGGTTGACAGAGCTGAGGAGTCAACTGATGCATATATAAAATCACTCCTCAGCAAACTCAAAACTTGCTTCCCCTCTGCTGACAATCTACCCCCATTTTCCTAAAATTAGCCACAAACTCTATAACTTACCTACATCTGTACTAATCAACAGGTCTATACAAGAATCCATAGTCCCTGACATATGGAAGACGTTTTACACCATACCTATAAACAAAGGAGGACCCTCCACTGACCCCTCCAACTTTAGACCTATAGCTATTCTGTCTCCTTATCAAAAATACTGGAGAAGTGTGCACACAAATAACTACTAGAATATCTCCTGCAAGAAATTCTACTAACACTCACACAACACAGCCTTCACCCCAACTACAGCATGTCTACTTCTCTACTATCTTTCACTCAGACCACTGCTAGAACCTGAGACAACAACAGACTAGCATCTTGCCTATTGCTTGACCTCTCTAAGGCCTTCGACACTTATCTCTCACAATAATCTTTCTGACTTCATCCTCTCCAATTCAACTATTTCCTGGTTCTCTGGCTATCTCTCCAACAGACTTCAATCGGTCAAATGGCATACTGCTCCCCCTTCCTCCCAGTCCTCACTGGACTCCCACAATATTCCATACTTGAACCTTTACTGTTTAACATTTTCACTAATAACCTCTACACACCTGTTCCCTACTCCACACTAATACAATATGTAGATGACTCAACTATCATCTCCTCCTTTGACAATGTCTCTCAACTTCTCACCTTCACCCAAGAATATTTCCACTCCATTGAAAGATGGCTAACTAGCAACTAACTCCTACTGAATCTAAATAAAACCAAGCTCCTCTTACTTCTGCCAAAATGCCTATCTAATGCTAAGACTACCTTCACCATCACTTCCCTCAATAACACAACCATCAATGTAGAACATCATACAAAACTACTAGGAGCTATTATTAATGACCAATTAAAATTCAATGTCCACATACAAGCCATCAAAAATAAAAAGAAACACCAAAAATTAGGGTTACTTTATAGGAGCAAAAAATGCTCTCTAACTAATCTAAACTCTCCTTAGCACAAGTCTACCTTCTACCAAGCCTACTTTATGCTGCCCCAATCCTTACAAACCTCCAAACCAATCTTATGTCCAAACTTGAACTCACTTACAATAAGATTGTAAGATTTGCAGCAAACTTACCCTATTGCTGCCATCATTGCCTAGCTTTAGAAAACCTTTAGTGGCTAGAATTCCATCAACAACTTCTCCTCCCTGAATTGCACCTCACTCATGCCATCCTCTACAAACCTGCCTCTTCCTTAACTCTCTCTTCTCTTATTATTCCCTACACTTCCAAACTGCACTCTTCAAAGCTCAGATTAACCTCTGTTACAAATTCACAAACCCCAAATAAACACAGGCAAACAACTGTACAGTTACACAATTGCTAATTCGTGGAACAGACTGCCTCTGTCCCTAAGAGCTATACTTAATACTAACTACTTCAAAAAATCCTTCAAACTGTACCTGCTAAACACTCAGACTTGCACTTGCCATGACCCAACATAAAACACCTATCTGTTCATCCATACCTCTCACAACTGCTACTGCCTACCTTCTCCACCTTGTTACATTAAGTTACATATAAAACTCTGTAACTATTCATCTACTGCTATTTTCATATTCTCCTTACAAAAATATGTGAAATAAATGCTGCAAGGGTAAATCCAAACTTTTTTAATGTCTTAAAACCAGAAGTCTTAGCACTTTCATTCACCATCATTGAACTTCATCAGAAACTGGTTGAAAATAAACTAAGTTCCCTTATATAACCTTTTGAAAATTGTACCAAATTTTTAAGGTGACATACATCAGATGTAAGTACTAAGACTTCTGGTTTTAAGACATTAAAAAATGTATTTATTATTTATTTGACACTTGTTAACTGGGTTAGTCCAACTGGGACAGAGCCCTTTTTCAGTGGAGACCTGGGGAGAAAAGCTCCATAATAAACATTCAATAATTAGACATAAAGTAAATCAAAAATGTACAAAAACATAAACAATATAATTTAACATTACTGGTACTTTCAACAAATATTGTAGCATAAAAATACAGATAGACCTAAAGTCTTAGAAAAACTAAAACCCAGTGCAAATAAAATTGGCTAGGTAAAGTATAATAAATGAAGAAGAATGAAAGAATTTATAAGTTACAGAAAAGAAACAGAAACAGAGAGGAGAGAAGGAAAGAGTGATATAGTTGCCATAAAGAGAAATAAGGAGAAAGGTATGGTTTCACAGATACAGAAGTAAGAATAACAGAGTAGTTTTATTAGAGAGAAAATGTAGTCAGGAGGAAGATAGCGCAGACATAGTTTATTTTCCATAAAGTGATATTTTACTGCTTTTGAAATAGGGATTTGGATTTGATGTATCAGATGTCAAGAGGTAGTTTATTCCAGTTCTCAGCAGGGTATCAGCTATAGAATTTTTTTCCTATGTAGGACTTAGGTATGAGAATGGTTAGGAGATATTGTTCAGAGCTATGTAGGGTTCTAGAAGGGGTATATAGAGAGACAACAGACAAAATATTGGGACAGAAAGTGGGTTGGTATAGAACAGAATGAATTATTTGAATCTGAGAGAGGAGGAGGTAATGTGGGAAGTCTGACCAGTATGGAAGTTCAGCAGCAAATGTACCAATCTAGTTGTAAGTGGGTTCAAGTTTAGAGATAAGCGAGATCTGTAAGTTGGTGAAAATTTGAGAGCCATGGAGAAGGGTAGGTAACAGGTAGGCAAGTGAAAGAGCTCTTTTACCAGTACTAAATAGAAATTATTTGTTTCTATAAAGGAGACCAAGTTTTTGATGGGTTTTCTTAATGTTACTTAGAACATGAAGATTAAATTTTAGCTGATCATCAATAGTGACTCCTAGTAGTTGACTGTGTCTTTCAACTATGATGGATGTATTATTGAGGGAAGAGATGGTGAAAGATGATTTCAAGTGTAACATAGAATTTGGTATGAAGAGTAAGAGTATAGTTTTCTTTGGATTTAATATTAAAAGATACAGTTAAGCCAGTTTTCAACAGACAAGAATGAGTTCTGTGTTTTAGTAAGAAGTTCAGGGAGGGTATCAGCAACAGTGATAACAGTGGGATCATCTCCATACTGGACAAGTGATGAGTATTGGGTAGAGGAAGAAAATTGATTAGTAATGATGTTAAAAAGAAGTGGTCCAAGAATTTACCCTTGGTGAACACCCATCTGAATAGGGAGTTCAGGAGAGATAGCAGAGCACCATTTGACAGATTGGAACGATTCCTAAGATAACTAGAGAACCATGAGACAGTGGCGGTAGACAGGTTTAAATGAGAAAGTTTGTCTAAAAGAAGTGTGTGGAGACAGTGTCAAATGTCTTAGAGAGATCAAGAAAAAGACAGGAGACAATTTACTTTGGTCTCTAGCTTGTGAAATGGTGTTTAGGAAGGAGATGAGAGCTGTGGAGATACTATGACCAGGGCGAAAAACATGCTGAGTGGGGGTGATAGATTTTCATCTGTAAGGTGTTGTAATATTTGTTTCTGTACACATTTTTCCAAGATCTTGGACAGAGGAGATAGAACTGCTATGGGCCTAAAGTTGGATAAATCCAGAGAGTTTCCTCCTTTATAGATAGGTAGAATGTAATTTTTTTCCTATAGATCAGGGACCAGAGTGTCAATAATAGATTGATTAATGTGAATAGATATGGGTAGGGCTAGTGAGTTGGCAGCTATTTGTAGAAAGAGAGGAGGGAGACCATCTATTGAGGGAGAACAAGGTTTAAACTTCAGAAGTTAAGATTTTACATAACTAGTGGACACAGTTTTTAAGCAGAACTGAGAGGTATTATGAGAAGGAATTATTGGAGAGGAGGGTGGGTTGGAGTGAGAGTGAGGATGATTTAAGAGTTTAATGATAATGTCAAATAAGTAAGAGGTGAAGTTAGAAGCAGTTTGCAGAGGAGACAGAGAAGGGCTAGGCTGAGGAGTAGATGGGATTCCAGGGTGATGGATTTGTTTAATAGTATGCCAGAATTTCTTAGGATTTTGTATGTGAGTTTTGGGGGGGGGGGTTAGAGTAAAAGTTTCTCTTATCACTGAAAATGGCTTTTTTGGTAAGGTTCTGAAGGAGTCTATATTGCTGAAGGTAAGAAGGCAGTTTAGTTCTAATCCAAAGCTTCCACGTTTCATCCCTTTGAAACATAAGGGAGTGAGTGGGGGAAGTTAGCCAAGGGGATATAGTAGATTTTATTTTGACATGGTGTATAGGGGCAAGAGAATTGAGTAAGTTAAGAAATATATTATTAAATTCTGTAACAGCTTCATTGAGTTGTATCTGTCTGAGAAAGGACCAGTTGATAGCAGAGAGTTGACAGTTAAGTTCATTAGGTGCAAAGATTTTTAAATTACTACAGGGTTTAATTGTATGGGGTTTGAGTATGTGAGGAGAGAAACAGAGGACTATTGTTGGCAGTGGTCACTCAGAGTGTCAGGATGGGTTTTTGGGAAGTGATATTTATGGGGATGAGATACTAGTATCCTGTCAAGTATAGATGAATGGGTAGTAGATTTAGTGATGCAAGTAGATGAGTTTATAAGTTGGGTAAAACCATGAAAGTTGATGGAAGTGGGGAAGGAGATGCCATGGCTAGAATTGACCAATTGATGTTAACATCTCCCATGATTATAGTCCCATTGTGGAGATCAGATGAGAGAGAGTAGTGATATTGTCACCAGGTGGAATGTAAATTGCAGCAATGTTAAAAGAGTTGTGGGGATTAATTCTACAGTTAGCCACAAGTAGGTCTGCTGGAAAGTGTGGAGGAGAGGGGCACACAAGCAGGGTTACTATGAAATTTTCAGTGTACATGACAGCTACACCGCCTTCTTTTTTATAGGTTCTGTCTAATCTTATGATGTTATAGCCAGGTGGAAGGATGTCTTTATCTGGGATATGGGGTTTTAGCCAAGTTTCACTGAGAGCAATGATGTAGGGAGAGTGTTGAGAAATCCAAGAATGGAATTCAGCAGTTTTACTTACTACGCTTCCCAGGTTAATAGCATAGAGGGAGATGTGCTTTGATGGGATATAGGCAATTGAGTAGGAGGATTGTTTGGAGATATCATTACAGGGTGAGATAACAGTAGGGCCAGGGTTGGGGTGTATGTCACCCGAAAGTAAAATGGCTAGGAAAGCAGAAATAGTTTGAAGGTTAGAAAATATGAAGAACAACATACTTGATTTTTACTTTAGGTTGAGTAGGTTTAAATGTCTTCAGATTAGCTTTAGGAATTGAGATTTCAGAAAGATTGTTAAGTGGAGGTGTTAAGAAACAATGTGAGAGTTGAGGGAAGATTGGAGGATAAGTAGCGGTAGGTGAATGACAGTTGGGTTTAAGATAGTATAAGACATTAGGTCACAAAAGATAGTTAGAAAGACAGTAATTAGAAGTGTAAGTGGCAGGCAAAGGTGGGACATGGTGAAGAGTATGGTAGAAGTTTTATTAAGGAGTATGTAGGGAGAGAAAGAAAGAAGATGAAAGGTTATATAGTAAAAGGAAAAAAAGTAGATGTTGGTAGAGACAAAGCCAGTGAGAAGAACATTAAATAAGCAGAGTTACATAAGAAAACAGAAAGAGAGGGGGAAGGTGAAAGGAGAGAGGAAGGAGATTGGAATATAAAGTAAAAAGGGGTGGGATTGAAAGTGGAGTGGTTAGGAGACCTAGAGAATAAAGGAAATGATGTCAGGATGGGTGGGAATGGGGGTAGGGGAGTGGAGTGAAGCACTCGGATTTACCCTTGCAGTATTTATTTTGCATTTTTGGATTTACAATACCCTGTTGTGGAACCTGCCTTTGGTTTGTTGTTCATATTTTCTTACAAAAAAAATGTTATATTCACACTCTTGTTCAGACCAGGAAATTTATCAGCATTAAGCCTGATCTGCCATACAGACTCTCTGCACTTTAATAGTACTTTGTAGTTGCCAAGAAGTCGTTCATTTCAACAGAGTCCAACATAAAAAAAATCAAAATTTCTTAAAGAATATCTCACCAAAGCATTACTAGTGTCCCTGTTTCTAATCGCTAGTGAATGTTCATAAATTCTGCATGCCAGCTTCCTTATAGTTTTACCAACATAGAAGCAGGCACATGGATCACATAAGCCTAAATAGACTATGCCTTTTTAAATGCAACTGTACCTCCAGTTAGATATAATTTTCATGTTTAAATCATTCAAAAAATACTTGTGGTGTTGGAAATAAAGTGGCACTGCTTATAGCTGTTGCATTTAAAAAGTCCCAAAGGTATTGTGATTCATTTTCTTAGGGCCAGTGTTTCTTTCTAGGATGAATCTAATGCAGTTAATTTGCTTATAAGTGAACAATGGATGATCACCTAGAATCTTAGCTGAATCCTTATTACCTAAAAATAATCCTCCAGCACAAAGTTTATAAAACAGGAAACAAACAGCTCTTGATATAAATAGCAATGTGTATAGTTATGTATATATTCATTTGAATTCTTGTGATTTTAGTTTTTAGTTGTGTTTTTTTTTATTTCTTTGAACATTGACTATTTGAAGGTTGCTGGGAATTGGTTGCTTTGAACATGTGATTTCTTTCGTACTATTTTTAAATGTGGAAACTTGATTCAGTGTCAAATCTGAAGAATTTCTTGGTGTAAAATAAAAGAACAAAAGTGCTCATTTACAATACTGTTGGTTCCTTGTGTACTGCTTTATAGAACACTTTTTTCCTCTTCCTTGTTTTGTTGGTTCTAAGCCACCTTTTACTTTGGTTTATTTTTTTTGAATGATTACTATCTAGAGGGTTGCCAGCTGCACAAATCTTTCACTTTTTCTTAGGGTAGTGCACCCTGTTTGCATGCTGACAAGCACAGAGCAAATGAACCTTATAAAAGGTAACATAAAAAGTTATATTGTGATAAATTGCAATGTGATGTCTACACAGGCTTAAAACAATGCTTCATGTGCCTTTTTCCTCTCGATTCACTTTAGTCACACCTTGTACCACAGAATTTGACATCTGTCAGGTACACTTACTGAGGTAAATGCTGTTTGTGTTTCAGGGTGTCATACAATAACACCAAATATGTTTGAGCTACCCAAGGCAGCCTAAACTAACTTTTTTCACATTTCCTTAGGTAATGAACTGTGTATGCACAATGCCAAACAAAGAGCAAACTACTTTAAAGTAAAAAAAAAATGAAAAAGTATATATTGTGAGATACGGCAATGTGTTTTGTAAACATTTTCATGTACCTTCTTTCTGTTGATTCTCCTCAGTCACACCTTGTGCCACAGATTAAGTTACTGACAGGTGTATATTTTGAATGATTACTACCCAGAAGGTTGACAACTGCACAAAACCACCTGGTATTTTTGAGGTACTTAAGGCAGCCTAAACTATCCCCTGGCCGTTTAGGAGCAGGACGGCAGCGTGCTATGCATATTAATGAAGGCACACTGCCTGAGCTCCTAATCTTACATGGAACAAGTAAGAATGCAGGGGGCATGTCTGAGAGCAGAGCTCTCAGAATATACATGCCCCTACAATGAAGAACAGCAGACAAGTCCCAAAAGAATGAGTGAGACCGCTCATAGGTGAACGCATACTCCCAGCAACATCCTCCCACGTGTGCAAGAGCAATAGTTGAAAGAACAAATATAAAATTTTTTATAATGAAACAGATTATATTTAACTGTGGGTGCATGGGTTTGCCCATCGGTTAGCTACAGTTAATGCAGCTTAAATTGCAGAAGAGGATAAAAAGCAAGATATATGCAAATGAAGCAGTACAACAATAGTGTAGTGGGCAGAGCATTCACCTTATGAGCAGTCATTCCCGGTTCGAGTCCCACTGCAACACATTCCATTTTTCCATGTCAAATCACTTTATGACCAATATTATTAGTTGCATAACCTACTATATAACATATATTTGTGAAATGGAGTACTGCATTAAATGCAGATGTTAGGTGTCAGTGTCCTAATGTTGCAACTTCCACAGATAATCACATGTGCTCCATACAGTATATGTACATAGGAATCAGGGATACAAATGGAAGGTAAAATGTGTAATGAATGATAACTCCATACAGCTTCCAAATCCCCACCTTCCCAAGAACCATGAGAAATTACTGTCTAAATTAGTGCAGTGGTAAGTGGGAGTAAACACCAGTAAGCAAGTGTAAGCACTATTAAGCAGTATTAAGCAGGAGTAAGCATATGTAAGCAGCAGTAAGCGGGTTTAAGGCTGTTTGCATGGGGGTAAGCAATGTGCACACAGGTTAAGCAATATTTATGCTAACTCTCTGCAAGCATATTTAACCGAATGTTAGCATAGCTTACCCTCGCGCAAACCCATGCAAACTCACTTACAATTGTTTAAAAGTGCCTTAATCACTCTGTATGCAACAGCCGCTGTTCTGGCCAGAAACAAAATAAACAGCCTTTGTAGGTCTTGAAGTCAGGACCCTGTACACTATAGTCACAGTAGTTAACCACAAAACCATCACAGCAGTACATAAGATTGAGGTATCACCAAACAAATCTTCACTATAGGAAAATCAAACTGAACATGTGAAGGGAATCTATATTGAGTCTTATGTTGTATAACCTACTACATAACATAAATATGTGAACTGGAGTACTGCAGTAAGCCCAGATGTGAGGCATAAGTGTAATAAAGTGCTGAAGTCCCCTAATAAACACAAGGACCCCATACAGTGTATGTACACATAAATCATGGAAACCAGACACATATATAATATGTAATAAATAATAAATCAATGCCAAAAAGCAAATATAATGCAAATTAAATATAAAGCAACACTAAGCATTGCACAGCCCAGCTAAGTAGATGTAAGCAATGTGTAGGCCAGCTAACTCAATTTGCCAATTGGTATATCCCTTTAAACAATGCCAACCTTAAGTAAGCAGGTTTGCCCACAGCTTAGCCTTTTCAAAACCATCCAAACATGGCAAAGTGCAAGAATTCAGCCCTATTTAAATCCAACAGGCAGGAATACATCTCATGACTGATTGTAGCTTCCCCTTGCAGGCACTATGTCTGGAATGGGAGAGGGTGTGCACTTTCGGGCATAGCACTGGGGCATCCAGGAGTCCAGAGTCATGGCAGGATTCCTTGTCAAAGACCATGAGCAGACACTGCTGCAGGGCTAATAGCAGGGTTCCCAATATAAAGTGGAAGCCTGGGACCACCTCGCCCATGACCTCACCAGTGCCACTGGTATACCCTGAACTGGTGAGCAGGTCAGGCATCACTATGATGACCTGTAGCAGTGAAAGAGGGATCTCTTGGCTCAGTGGGTCCAAGAGGCTAGGAGGACAGGGGTGGTCCAGCTGTGTGTAAGTATCACTCCACTACCTGTTTAATAATTGCCAGCTCATGTATAATATTAATAGGTATGGCTAAATATTGCTCTTATGTTCTTCACTGTGGCAAGTGAGCAGCCTGCGAGCCAGGAGGCCCATGGATGTCGCTTGGAGAGGTTGCGATGTGAGGCAGGTTAGTAAGACTCTTGCATGTACTGTCATAGGAAATAAACCTAAAAGTATTAGTGAATTAATTGCCTGTATAAAACCTGTATTGTTTAACGCAAGTACTGCATACACCAGAGTATATGGCAGGAAGAGTCTAATATAGGTTGTATGCAAATAAATGCAAAATAGCCTGACAATAAAGGTCTAACTGCTGGACTGCATGTGTTTACTCTGGTATCATATGGTAATGAAGATTTGTAATCACTTAATAGTATTGTGTATTAAGCACTGTTACCACACTGTGCAACATAAATAAAATGTATAGGAATGTCTGTATATGACTGGTGTAATCCCCAGAGGTCATGTAGTATAACTGAGAGAGACACAGACAGAAAACAGTGAAAACACAGACAACAAAATCCAAATTGCACATGCAACTAAGACATGAACTGTTGTATTTCTAGCACACACAGCCATGGTTTGAATCATCGGAGTGGTAGTAGTCAGCATACAGAATCATACCCCACAACTGTACAGATATGTCCAGAATGTCCAGTAAATTAGCCCATATCTGCTGCTTGTCACTCTGTCCCCCTGGAAATCAGTGGGATGATCCTAGACATATAGGCAGCAAACAAGAAATACAACTGATTGTCACACATCTATAAGAACAAACCTGTCATTCAAGCAACTCCTCAAAATATTATGAGAGTAATAAGCCAATAATGTCCCATCTACACCCCCATGCTGTCAAGCAGTGACCACAGTGTATATAGTAACAGAGTGAGATGTATGTGCATAATACTAATATGTATTCTGGTAATTTGTGTGGCAACATTCAGGTACTGATAACAAACATTGCTCCCACTGGTCCGTCAGATGCAAACACTGTGCCTAGAAATAAAAGATTGATACCCTGTACTGGTACTGTTTACTCTGGTATTGTATGGCATTGTGAGTGTTGCATTTGCTCTGAATAATAAGGTATCACTCATCACTGTCACCCACACTGTGCTACAT
>NC_056737.1:680091504-680116504 GCF_019279795.1 Protopterus annectens | reverse complement strand
ATATATATATATATATATATATACATATACGTATATCTACATGTATGCCCACAGGTATACAGATACCCATATGTAGACATATATATAAACACATATATACAACATCATATATATCTACAGATATATAGATATATACCTATATGCACATGTCTACATATATACAAACACACACACAGATATATGTATGTAAATACATGTCCCCTATATTACCACCACAGTGCTGCATACTATGTGTGAGGAAGCAGCACACATAGCAATACACACAGATATATACAGCTGTCACTGTGTGCAACATGGATGGGTATGTTACATGTGAACCCCTTGTTGGGACCACATTGCCCTTGTCTGTGAAGTAGGGAATGAGAATATGGGGAAGTATGGCAGGTATAGCTGTGGAGGTGGTCCGGGTTGGTAGATATAGAGGACAACCTGCAGGGGTGGTATGTGACACGTGGTGGGTAAACACCCTGGATGGTGTGTGTGGTCTGTGATGTGGAAACCCCATGGGCCCCACTATGGACACAATGGGAACAAGCCTCCCACCCACTACAGGTGCCTGGCCTGGAGGCTGAGCAGGAGGAGCATGTGGACCCTGTGAATGTGTACTGGGTGCCTCAAGGTGATGTAGCACATCCCACATGTGCCCGCTATGGAACAGACCCTGGGCCTGACCTTGGGGGACAAGATCATGTCTATCTGTGCCCCCAGGGAGGGGCAACATCCCCTGAGTTGGTTTCACCTGAAGGTAATGCTGTACCACTACATGAGGAGGCCCCAGGGTGGGTCCCACATGTGATGTGGCCTGGTAAAATGGGCAGATGAGTTTGGAGAGGTGGTTCTGCTAGCAAATATTCCCTAAACATGCTATTGTGTCACTGTTATAGAACATATGTGGGTAGTAATAGTCTACACAATCCCAGAACATGTCCAACAGCATGCATAGATATCCCCAATAACACAGAATGTCAGATGTGCAGCAATCACAAAGCAAGCATACCACAGGCATATATGGAACCTTAGTGGCCCTGACAATGGCATGCAGATGAATAGTCTGTAACAGGCCAGCAATGATAGTGTCCACACAGGGAACGTGGCTACAAACACATAGCACAAAGTGTGGTACAATGCAATATCTGTCCCACCGGTAGGTAAGCTGTAACCATACCTATTGAGTTGTATGTACAGTTTGTTGTTGCAGATATGTTGGGGGTGACAGAGATGTGTATTATGAACTGTGGTAACCTTGCTGTATGAGTTGCTCAGACCTGTTTCCATCTTTGTGTCTTTCAGGCAAGATGTCACTTGCACGGCTCCCATCTTATTCAGCTGTTGAAAATGAAGAAGTGCTAACCTATTTAATCGAGCACTACCCTGCCCTGTTTTGATGGGCTACCCATGAGCAGCAGGAGTGGCCCACCCTGTGAAACGACCTAGTCCACATGGTCAATAATGTCGGACTGCACAATCGCAGTTATGAGCAGGTCCGCCATCATTGTTCTGACCTGCTTTGCATTGCTTGTTGGCATGCTGCTGCAGTCCGGAGGGATCACCTCGCAACAGGGGGTGGGGCATGCCATCCATTCCCCCCCTGACACATGTTGAAGAGCTCCTCACCAGCCTCGTGGCACCTGCCCGGCCGCATAGCCACCAACTGCCAGACACCATTGTGGAGGTGAGTGCTGCCCACACACTGGCTAAGGAGCGTGCAGGTAAGGCCACAGGGCACATCAGTAGACCACTTTTGCATATGCATCCACATCTGTACAGGCAGAACATGCATATCTGACATGTCATAGATATAGTTTGTTGCTGTATAGTAATGATAAACAGATGTACATATGTGGTAGTATTGTGGACATGTACTGTTGATGTCTTGTAATGCTGCACCCACCCTGTAGCAATGCCACAGGTGTGGCCACTGACTTCGCATCTCTCACCCTCTTATGTAGGTCCCTCCAGTATACCACAAAGGCAGCAGCCTGTAGCTGGTGAGTATGGTGTATAGTGATGCTTGCCAATACACTGGGCATGTAATGGCTATGGTATATTCCATGCACACATCTAACACACCTACCCAGAATGCATGCTGTACATGTGCATGTATTGTTGCTGTTAAATGCACAGCATCACAGTGGTGACCATGATGAGTTATTGGAAGGGTATGTCAGACAGACACCTGCAAGATAACTAACATCCTGTCATTATGGAATGTGTCCACAGGGAGTAACATAATGGTGGGAGACATGGCCTACAGTAGGGACATGTGTGAAACATCACCCGTATTCAGTGCAACAACAGTGTATATACCAGTAGTACAATGGCAACTGTTATAGAGTTACACTATGGCATAACGTATTACTGTGGTCCACATTACCAGCTGGGGCTAGGCTGTAACATGTGGTGTTCAGTGTACGGGACACTGCAAACTGACACATGTGCAGGCCTTACTTGTCAAGCATCTGCAAACAGGCTGAAGGTGGGGAGGGGGTGTCAGCATGACACACCAGTGCACTGCAGCAGGGATTCTAAGGATGCTAAGAATGGCTGTATCTGCACACAGTCAAGGTCAGGAACTGTGGCAAACATAACCCTACCCCCACAGCAATAGTGACAGCAGTGTGTGAACACCAAGGGATGTGTACATGAGTAGACCTTGCAATCACGCAAATCCGGGGAACATTTGTAGGACAGACTGAAAATACACTGGCAAATGCAGATGGCCCATGCTAGTATACCCCTGCCAGGAGTAGTCACTGCTGTTGTACACATAACAATAGGTGTAACAAACCATCATGATAAGGGTGTACATACATATGCACACCCGGAGTGTATGCATTGTGGTTAGCATCTGCACACCTAACACAATCCGTAGACACTGCATGTGAATGTACATGTACTGTTAATATGTGCGGTGATGTTGTCCCATGGCAGATCAAGGAAGGGTGCATCATATCAATAAGGGTGTGTAAACTCCCCATAGCCATGGTATGCTCTGATGGTTTTCAGTGTAATAGTATTGGATTGGTCATACATGGTCCACTGATGTTGAGATCTGTAAACCAGACATCAGGCATTCACAAATGACATCTGTCCACATATCATCACAGGTATGTGTTGCTGAAAAACATAGGGGCTGTGAGCATCAGAGCTGAGATAACTGACACAGTACTACAATTTCAGCAATAGGTTGCACACCTGTGAGGTTTGGTGCACAGTACATGGCAGGATGCAGAACAGGTGCACAGCAATACTGTGTACATGGGTGCAGTGGTATCCAGGGGATGGGGCATCACCTACTAACACAGCACATGCATTACACACATGTATACTGTTGCTAGCATGGATTGACTATAGCTGCACTGCATGCTGTTGTGTACCATATGTTATGCATGTTGACAGATGGGTAATAGGAGGACTGTGTGTACTATCATTGTGCAACCTCACCTCTATGTGTGTGTGTGTGTGTGTGTGTGTGTGTGTGTGTGTGTGTGTGTGTGTGTGTGTGTGTGTGTGTCTTGGTGGGTGGTTAGTTTGTCTGTAGGGTCACTCTGTTGAAGTGGAGGGAGGTTGATGCATGTAGGATGCGTGTGTGCATATGCGTGTGTTTGTGTGGGTGTCCGTGTATGCACATGTGCGATTGTGGGGTTGTTGATACACCAGTACTTCCCTTTGGGATCATGCAGTACACAGACATGGACTGACACATGACACACCAGGAATACTTGTCAAGTATATAATCAGAGGACAGCTGATAGTATAATAAGGTCTATAGCATGGAACATGCATTGGGAGGGAAGGTAGACACCAGGTATTCCCTTAATATTGCATTCAAATGAGAGGTGGTTGATAATCCACTTATGCAGCACTACAGATGCATTGGGGAATTACTAGGCTACACCAGGGAGTGTATCCATATATTACAGTTGTCACATGAAAGGTTGATTGAGTAGCATATCTGGCATGCAGGTTGATTGAGTAGCATATCTGGTATGCACTGAGCAATACTTACACATGACACTCCAGTGCGTGATATTATGGAGTGAACATAGTAGCCCCTCACATATAGGGGCCATGTTCACGATGTCTGGACATACACAGGGTGAACACTGAATGACAGCAGTGAAGTCATGTAAAACCACTCCACTCAGGTCAGGGAGGTAATGGAGTAACAGGTCTTGTGTTGTGATCACTTATCTTGGCATTTAGTGGAATGATACGTTAATGAGTGGTATTAATGAGTGTATGTTACCAAGTGTGATGCAGGATGGAGAATGCATAGGAATAAACGTGGGACTGTCTCTAAAGTCACGGACAGGTAGGAATTATGGTGGTGCATGTGTGTGTGTGTGTGTGTGTGTGTGTGTGTGTGTGTGTGTGTGTGTGTGTGTGTCTGCTGTTATGCAATGCTGTTCAGGTCTTAAAGTGCATTTACTGTTTTCCCCCACAGGTGGCAAGGTGGGTTAGGGTTCTTCCTGCATGCAATCTGATGTTGATGCCCATACAGGCACCGAAGATGATGATAGTACTGTTAAGACACAGGTGGGGTTGTCAGGGCCTGAAACAGCACCATCATTTGACATTCCTTTTTTAGCCACCCCAACTCTGCACACAGTTTCAGTACCTATACATACCCCATCATCAGTGGCCATAGTGGAGGGACAGCTCATGTTTGGTGGCAGTACACAGGTGAGTGTGGTAACCATGCCTACTGTCTGGTCACAGCAGGCATAGCTGGATGTCTGGCAGGGCACCACATAGAAAGATGTCCCAGGGTGCTCGTGGTAGGGCCACTGGTCATCATGCCCCTGGCAGATGTGCCACAACTGGTACCATCAGGTGCATGTTTCAGACTGTCATGGTGGTGCAGGGACATGTGGAATGTTACAACAGACAGGGCCTGAGGCTGCAGAGGGCTGCTCTCACATCTGCAAGAGACAATGTCCATGAACTGTCTGGTGCCATCCGTGCATATACCGAGCTCATGGATAGATGGTCTGGTGAGATGATGGCCCTCATTAACCATGGTTTGTCCGTGTTTGAACATGTGGTGGGGGTACGGCGATGGCCGCGTGGATGTAGATCAGCAACACCAACAGCTGGCAGTCAACGTGGACATGCTAGGACATCAAGGGGCTCCTCTAGTGGCAGTACCAGCTGTGGCACTGTGGGGGGCACTGTTCACACCACAGCAGGCCACAAGCACGTGGTCCTGGCCAGTCTCAGGAGGGACCTGGTTCCAGTGGACATCTGTCATCATCAGGGGAGAGTAGCACATCAAAGGCCTGTACCTGGATGTGCCCATGGAACCCCTGGCAGGCACAGTCCACGTGTGGGATGTGGCACTGTGGTGACACCATGGCTGTGACATATCTGGAGTACAGTTGAACACATGTCACAGGTTTGTATAACAGTTATTGCCTGTGCCACATGGACAGGTGACCCACTGCGACGTGTATAATTTGCAACCTGATGTAGACCCATCCACATACACACACACTCTTACTTGGCAACACTGGGACTAGGCCCCTACCTAGGTATGTAGCATTACTGAAGTGTATGGCTTTCATTGCACACATCACACAGTGTTTAGGGTGATGTGTGTTCCAGGTTACATGTTACGTGCAGAACATCCCCAGACATGTACAGTATGCTAATGGGGGATGTAATGGGTGTATCTGGACAATATATATTGTGACATACCATCATATACACATTAACAGACACATAACAGGCAGAAACTCATCCGAGAGACCTGGGCATATTGCTGCTAACTAACTTGACCATGTGTCCAATGTGTTACAGGTAGGTTGCACACAGCACATGTATAACTACGCTGGATTGTGGTATCATTTACCTGTATGGTTGATGGTGACAGTGGTAACCATAAAGTGGTACATGGGACATATATGGGTGTATCGTGGTGTAATGAGAGTGTACACAGCACCCATATCCCCCAGTGGATATTGTACTCCCTGAAACCCATGATGACACTCTAACATACCCACCATCACACATTGCCCATGACTGCGATACACCCCATTGTATATCCCAACAGTGGTACTACAGGGATATACATCTACTGCATATGCCACAGGCATAGTAAGGTGTTGCATTGTCATGCCTCACCTATGGGCAGCAACAACAATATCTGTACTACTGTGTGGCAATGGGTATTGTAATAGGGGTATGTGGCCTTGGAATGATGTACCCTACAGGTATATGGACATGCACACATTACACGCACTTGCCAGAACTCAATGGGTATCCCATGCCTATCTACCCATTTGTACAACACTGTTGTGCTGGTACTGCAAGGCTCGTGTAGCGGGTAGGGAGAGGAGCATAACAGGGTACACGTAAAGTCCCATACAGTAGCAGCCACATCTGACTATGGCAATAGGTGTTGCGGTGATTATAAAGGCCTTCATGGAATTCCCAAGTACAGGTGTGCTAACACATAGACACTGCTATACTCAGTAATGCACACGTACACATGTGTCAGTACTGGGGTGCATCGCTGCATGTGGTAATAGCTGCGTACCTAGCTATTGTCCATGGAGAGATGGGTTGTACAGGGGATGTGTGTACAGTGGTATCCTGCCACCTGCCATGTGGCAGCAGGCAATCTATCGACAGACACCACTGTGATGACCCTCAGGATGAGAGTAACATGCATCAGTCAATCCTCTGGCTGCTTCCTGCACATGGCCACTGAGGTGATCAAGTTGACATGTATGCAACATGTATTACAAAACATGGTTAGTGTCTCTGATGGAGACCTGTACCCAAGCATGTTCTGTTGACTGTGGTAGTGTAGCGGAGGTCCCCGTGGCATGTGCTGCATAAAAGATGTTGTCTTCTATATGTGCCAGTTCTTAAACAGCTGGGCAGACATGTCAGTGTCAATCAAGCATAGGTTGCCTGCATATATTCCAGCTGGATACCTGCCATCTGCACTTCTGTGTAGAGACTGACAGTCATCAGCTTGGAATGTAGCTATGCAGTAGGATGAATGTGTTGCCAGATAGATGTTTGACAACAATATGTATGTCATAACTACATGTTGGAAGCCCTTACTAACATGTGCTGTACAGACAGTAGTCTACAGTTACATTCCACATGTCGGATCATTATCCAGTAGGAGATATATACTGTGACACAGCTCACACACCAAGGACACAACAGGGAGGCCTCAGAGTCCAGCTATGCCTGCAGGTGTGCCTGTTGTCAGTACTACATTTAGCACTCTACTCTTGCCTGGGAAAGCACTGTCAACACTAGTACCACCATGATACACTACATGCCAGTGTGACAGCACGTACCCTGGGCTACTACCCATGTATGTAACACATTCACATGGGTAACAGTGCTGTACAGGCCTCATATACTTATGTGTCCTAGACATGACACTCACACCCCTTGCTACTGTAATGACAGCACATAGGCACATGTATTGTACATGGCATTACATGCACTTATTACAGATGTCATTACCCTACTATGTTATCAGACTGGGTGGTGTGTACTGGTTGCCAGGGCTAAGCCATGCTTAGCAGGTATCAACAATGATCCAATATAACAGCTAAGCTGATTTGTGCACTGGTAAGTGAAGCCTACACAGTGTAAGCACCTGTACATTTACCTGTAGCTTAGCACTGCGTAGCTTCACGCAAACCCACACAAACGTGCTTAAAGCTGCTCAAAACTGCCTTAACCACTCTGTATCCAACAGCCCTTGTTCTGCCCAGTAACAAAATGAGCAACCATTGCAGGTCTTTAACCCATGAGCCTGTACACTATAGTCACAGCACTTAACCACTATGCCACGACAACTGTGAAGACAGCTGTTGTTTTCTCAATATATCTGTCAATACACATATTGTTTAGTATTGAACAATTGCCTTTACTTCCATAATTGTGTAGTACTTGATATTAATATGACTGTTGCATCACATGTGTTGTTTAATCATAATGTACACATATCAGATACATATGGTAAGATACATCTGGGAAGGTATACACAACCGTGATGTTTACACATGACAGGGATATGGATATATACATATACATATGCTGATATATGTCTACATGTACATGCACTTGTATATTCATACATATGTCTGTATACACATCTGTATAGTGCATCATATATATGGCCATGTGTAGATCTCTTTATATATATATATATATATATATATATATATATATAAAAACTAATGCACAAATACACTAAATTCCAGTCTAAGAAGACTTAGACTAATGTATAGAGAGAGGAAGACTGGTAGATCATAAGGCACAGAGGACTCAGACAGATTGTAAGATTTAAGCACTTTCGTTCGGCTTTATTTTTATAATAAGCATGAACTTCATCAGAAATCTTCATGAGTAGCATTCCAGTAGGAGTATAAGTACTTTATCAAGCATGCAAATTAACACTGGGTGACGTGAGTGCTTACGTGGTTTATCTGATCCATTTTAGTAAGCACTTAATGTTGAGACTACCATTGAGTCCTGGTGGGGAATCTGCACCTAATTCTATTTGCCACTTTAATTCCTTCACTTCAAATGGGGTGCTGGATTCATCGCTAAAAGTTGTTATTTTCTCTAAGACAAGGAAGAGAAATTTTGCAGGTAGTCTACAACAGGGCGCATGTCTTGCTAGCGCGTTAGTGTTGTCATTTCTTCTTTGCTGATTTTGTGGTAGTTGTTGTCTTCCGCTAGTATTTCTAGTATTTTATTGTTGTATTTTTCTTTTTCCATGATTACAATCCCTGCTCCTTTGTCTGCCTTGATAATCTTGAGTTGCTTTGCATCACAGAGCTGGTGGATCGCTGCTTTTTCTTTGGCGTTAATATTGTTGTGAAAATGTTTGGGTTTGTTGTCTAGGATGGTCCTAATGTCTCTTTCCACAACTTTGGAAAACACATGTAAATTGCTCGTGAGAGCAGGGTTATATGTGCTTTTTCTTCTCAGGATGGGGGGACCTGTTTCAAGGTCTTCTGAGAAGGAGGACTCGAGACTGTCTACTGGAGTGAGGTGTCTCAAGTCATTTCTACCCACATTGGCAGATCTGCTTTGTGTTGGGTAGGCATTTGATGCTTGGTAATGCACCTCTCTGATCCTACCTGGGGTTTTTTTGTGGATCCTGTGTTCGCATTTGGGAGGTTGCTTAGGCTTTCTGTCCTTAATGCGAGGGCAGGAGCCTGGGGTCTCTCCGGGCTGTGTTGCGGATGTCACAACGTAAATGTTCTCTCTATGTAGTCTGTAGAGTACATGGCTACACTGGGAGGTGCGTAGTGGCCACGCGGTCTTTCAGCCACGTGTATATTGTTGGGTTCGTTTAGGGACATAGTAGTATTCACTGCTTGTGTTGCCCTTTTGGCCCTAGAAGTCGAGGCATTGCTACGCGCACCCGTCATGTCGGGTCTGTTGAGGTAGAGGCTTTCACTGTTTGCCCTGCCTGCGGCATTGGTCGTTCCTATGCTATTGGTTAGCATTCAGAACCTTGTACGCCTTGAAGTGTCACTTGCATTAGATACATTTGTGGCAGTAGATCCATTTGTGGCCTTTGATTCAAGGCAAGCATTTGTATCAATGGAATCAGCACAGACATTGGTAGTATAATAGCCATTGCGCACATTTGTTAACTCTGCCTCATTTACTTGTATTGGCTTTGAAAAATGTATCGTATCTGAGATAAAATTCACATCGGACCCATTCAAGTTCTTAGAATCATTTAAGATATCATGCATATTTACAGTAGTAGAAGCAGAAACATTTGAGGGAGTTAGACATAAGAAGACAATTTGTTAAACCTGAACCATTAGACACATATGGGTGAATAGCCGTATTAGTATTTACTGGTTCTGAACCAGACACATGTGAGCGACCTTGTTCCATAGCATCAACAGACACATTTTCAGCATTAGAATCACTAGGAATATTGGAAACATTGGAAGCATTAGAAACATTAGAAGCTTTGGGAATATTTCCTAACAGTATCACATTTCTTTGATCACTGATCATTACTGGATTTATTGTGACTATGGCAGGATTTAAGGCATTTAAATCATTTGCGACATTTAAAGCAATTAAATCATTTGGAACATTTGAAACATTGTTGCTGCTATTGTTCATTAGGCTTGGGTACAGTTCAGTGGCTGTTGCTCTGTTTGTCCTGCTCATGTCAGTTCTGGCAGTAAGTATTGCGTCCTCGTGGTAGCTTACAGCATTCCCCAGTAACCCATCCAAATTGGAAGGTCCTGGGGATTCTATGAATCCTTTCTTGCTGCTAAAGTTGTTTTTCAAGTGAAGTTTGCGGCAGTATAGTTTCAGATCAAGTATCACTTCAGTCATTTTGGCTCTTTGGGTCAGAATGAAATTCAGACCCTTTTTCAGTAAGTCATACATATAGTTATCTAGTCTTGTATTAGATAAGTTGTAGACAATAGTATCACAGGTATTTGCTGTTGTTGTATGAATGACAGCATCAGTATTTAATATTTTGTGGCAGTTACCTGTGTTTAGCGTCTCCTCGTGGTCCGGTTATTGGTGCTGGTGTTTTTGGATCTGTTGGTCGGTCTGCCTCTCGCTCCTCTTTCCTTTTCGCTTGCTGGGTTGGGCTGATTGGGTCTGGGGGTTCTTGGTCCATGCCCATGGCTAAAAAAGACTCCTCATGGGTGGCTAAAAAAGACCCTTCGTTGTTGACTCTAGGTGCGCTTGGTAGCCTTTGTGGTGTTGGGTTGCTGCTGTTTGCAGGGGAGGAGTGCGCTCTTCTGTTTGCCGCCGGTTGCCATTCCCATCTGGGTCTTGTACTGGCAGGTTCCTGATAGTTAGTTGTCCTTTGGTCATTGTTGTTGGTGCGTCTTTGTTGTTCTTGTGGTTTGTTGTCGTTTGTTGCCATCGTTGTGGAGTCATAGGTGGTGTTGTCTTGTCCCGAGGTGCTGTTAGTTATGGGGAATGCTCTATTTTTTTGGTATTCCTGTCAGTCCCTGTTAAGTTTGTTCTTTTTCTTGAGAGTGATCTGATTTATGTGTTTCGCCACTTTTATGTTGCATTCATACCATTCCATGCTGAGAGCGTTGAAACACGGATGTTGAATGATAGTGTCGTTGATTCCCATTATTTCTTCTTTTAGTTCACTTATTTTCTTTTTGTTATGGGTGGAGAGGGCATGCATTGCATTGATCCCTGCTTCATTGTAAATCTTACAGAGTTCTTGGTAAATGGCGTCGTTGGGTCGTATGCCTTTGGGGATCTTGTATGCCCGCAGCCTTTAGGTACTATCTCCAGGTTAATACACTTGGCTAGTTATCAAATTCAATGTTTTTGAGGTTGATCAGTAGTTTTTCTAGTTTGTAGATCAGAAACTTGCAGTCAGAGATGGAGAGTGGTTGTTGTTCATCTGGCGTGTTGTCTTTAGAGTTTTCCTCGTTTGGCGCTGCTGGTTGGTAGTTGGAGAGGGGGTTAGTATCGCAGGTCCTTAGGAAGCATTCTGTGATGTGATTTCTTAGGTATCCTGTGTTGGTATTGCGAATCTCTTGCGCAGGTTTGGCATTCGCTTTTCTGGGCTGTTGCGTATTCCCTGGGGTGTGTGGTTCCCTCAGGATGCTGTCCGCTATGGCAGATGACTGCGAGAGTGCTTTTGCTAGCGATGCCATGTTGGTTGGAATGCTGTGCATCGTCAGGTCAAACATATCCTGACTGTTGATGCTTCTCAACTCGTCCTCGTGCTCTTCCATGATCTAATTTTAGTGTTAAACTTTAAGACAACTAATACACAAATACACTAAATTCCAGTCTAAGAAGACTTAGACTAATGTATAGAGAGAGGAGGACTGGTAGATTGTAAGGCACAGAGGACTTGGAGACGTAGTAAGATTTAAGTGCTTTCGTTCGGCTTTATTTTTATAATAAGCATGAACTTCATCAGAAATCTTCATGAGTAGCATTCCAGTAGGAGTATAAGTACTTTATCAAGCATGCAAATTAACACTGTGTGACGTGAGTGCTTACGTGGTTTATCTGATCCATTTTAGTAAGCACTTAATGTTGAGACTACCATTGAGTCCTGGTGGGGAATCTGCACCTAATTCTATTTGCCACTTTAATTCCTTCACTTCAAGTGGGGTGCTGGATTCATCGCTAAAAGTTGTTATTTTCTCTAAGACAAGGAAGAGAAATTTTGCAGGTAGTCTACAATAGGGCGCATGTCTTGCTAGCATGTTAGTGTTGTCATTTCTTCTTACAGCTTGGTAATGCTCTCTAATCCTGTCTTTAAGTTTGCGAGTGGTCATTCCAATATAGAAACTCTCGCAATGGGCACATTTGCTAAGGTACAACCTCAACTTTTACTGTTGTAACAGGGTTTGTTGTGACATATGTCCTATGAGGGATATGAAGTTAGTAACTCTCATGGCTGTCACTATGTACTGACTGCAATCTTTACACTATGCTTCTGCAGTTCTCAGATAGGTGTTCTGTGAGCAACACAAGAAACAAAAGGCACCACACACTACCCAGTCTGCAGATGGCCCTACAGATGGGGGTTTCCTCAAAATCATAGCACTGTCATGACAGGTATTAAAACATTTAGACCAGTCATACCCACACACACCCTGTTAAACCGACATTACTCCACATGCAGGAATAGCAACACTTACATTCTGTAGTCATGTCAGGCACATTCCCCTCCTCTGTGTTGGCCAGTTTCCACAGTGTATGTTGTTAGAATTAAATCCCAAATCCATCTGTGATGCTGTTTGCCAAACACCAGACCTAGGTCCTGCTCACAGTGAATGAGATGGCCCAACAGCAACATGATGTTCCTAGATATTGGAGTGTGTTTCCATGCAATTGGCTATGGGAATGTTACCACAGCTGTTCCACATGCATTCAGCTAGGGGACGGCTGTAATTTGTGCAGAGGCCATCAGCTGATCATTAGCATCACTTACAGAACACAAGCTGCTGTCTAGGCAAAGCAGGTATAGTTCTCCACATCCACTAGAGAGGGAGTGAGAGAGACGGACAGAGACAAAGTAAGTCAGGGAGGGGGTGGGAGAGTAAAACCTAAGCATGTTTGCATCACACATCTACCAGTACAGGGCTTCAAATCCCTGACTATGTATTGCTAGCACATGTCTATGCAGTTATTGTATGCGCCACATAGCTTACATGTTGATGAGGTGACCAAACATATATGTGATTGTGAGTGACATCTGCAACAGCGATATGGTAGTGATATGGTAGGTGTAGTACACGTGCCTGCCCACATGAGCAGGTGTCAGCATCAACACAGCCACACTCTCTCAGGACTCACACACACACTGACACACTGGCAGGGTCAGGAATACACTTCCTAACTAGTTAGTTTGCCACAATACAGTAACGTGCAGGTATCACATGCACCACAGTGGTTATCCAGAGGTTATATGGGCAAAAGGTATATGAAGGTGTCTGAAATCAGGCAGCATGCTTCCGTATGCCAATGGGAGTTGTAGTGCATGTGAATGTGGTTGAAAGCATCATACACCACACACAGACACAAGGTGCCAGTACTGACATGCATGGGTGCATTGCTTCATGGGCGTGTAGTGGTTGACTGTGCCAGAAGGCTATACAAGGCTAGGTGAAGGGTATACCTTGGCATCAGGCCACATGACAATGATCTACATTATGGCTCAGGGGTGTGGTGTCTGGATTGGCCCACTTAGATGGGTATTGTATTTACCATCCAGTCACCTGGGTAACTATTGTGTGTGGCCATTGCTGCGCAATGCGTGCCATGTATGTGTTCTTTAGTCCATGACATGGATGCTGTCAGGGATTGCACACATCCCACATGCATGAACAGTGACATATGGAACAGTACCTGGGGTGTCTGACCCATGTTGTGTACAAAGATTGTCATCAGCAGATGTGCCAGTCCTAGCCTTATGGGGTGGGAACCAGTAATGGACAGCAGGTTGACCCTGCACCTACATTGATAGTATGATACAGGTATTACTTGTGTCAGTTGCATCTGTCCATACAGGGCATGTGTTTAAGGCATGGTATGTCCTTTGTGTGTCACATTTGATGGCACCACAGGTATTGCAGGCGTCCAGTGAGGAACACAGGGAAGGCACACAGTCTGCATATACGTGCCTATTGTACTGATGGACAGGTTACCATGCCCTCTGTAGTCCACTGCAATCACACCATGGTTACTATCTGTAGGCAATATGCAGGGTACTCCCAACATAGTGGTTGTTGCCTAGGCAAGTGTGTTTATGTATGAGACATGGATTGAGAGTGTTCTCTGGGTAATACAAGGGTTGCTAACTTTGTTCGCCAGGCCTTGATGTCACATGTAGGAGTATGGATTGGCACCCCAACCTCTTGGCTATTTCACATCTGTTATCCTTGTAAGGTGGACATTGTGATGTATAATAGGGCCACCATATAGGAAATTTGCAAAACCCGCTTCACAATGAGTCCAGTTGTTACACACTCACAGCCACCTCCACACAGTATACAAATGACATGCACACACACACACGCACACACACACACACACACACACACACACACACACACACACACACACACACACACACACACACACACACACACACCTGCCATGTCTGGGACTAGAACTCCTACCTAACTAGTTTATTACACTACAGCATTATGCAGTTATAGGATGTTCCACGGGGATTATTGGAGTACTCCTTCCCCAAAGGTGTATTTCTCTGGGAATGACATCAGCAGGCTTCCCAAAGAAGGTCAATTGAGGTTGTAGTGACTGTGAATTTCCCCAAAAGCATTGCACCCTACACAGACAAAGAAACACACACACACAAAAATCCACAATTGCCATGTGTGGGAATAGAACCCCTACCAAAGTACTTTATCACACTACAGCATTATGCTGTTATAGGATGCACCATGGCAATTACTGGGCTACTCCTTTCCCAAAGGTGTATTTCACAGTGAATAACATCAGCAGGCTTGACAAAGTAGGGCTTTTGAATTGTAGTGAGTGTGACTAGGCTAAAAAGCATTTATCCCTGCACAGACAAAGAAACACACACACAAACATCCACACTTGCCATGTGTGAGAACATAACCCCTACCAAAGTACTATATCACACTACAGCATTACACTGTTATAGGACGCACCACAGAGATTATGGGCTTCTTCTTTCCCAAAGGTGTATTTCAAAGTGAATGACATCAGCAACTTTGCCAAAGTAGGGCATTTGAATTGTAGTGAGTGTGACTAGCCTCAAAATCATTGCTCCCTACACAGACACAAAGTTGCCATGTCTGGGATTAGAACTCCTACCTAACTAGTTTATCACACTACAGCATTATGCAGTTATAGGATGCACCACAGAGATTACTGGGCTAGTCCTTTAAAGCTGTATTTCAAAGTGAATGACATAAGCAGCTTTGCCAAAGTAGGGTATTTGAATTGTAATGAGTGTAACTAGCCTAAAATGCATTGCTCCCTACCAGGTATCACATGCACCACAGGGGTTATCCAGGGGTTATATGGGCAAAAGGTATATGAAGGTGTCTGAAATCAGACAGCATGCTTCCGTATGCCAATGGGAGTTGTAGTGCATGGGAATGTGGTCGAAAGCATCATACACCACACACAGACACAAGGTGCCAGTACTGCCATGTCTGGGATTAGAACTCCTCCCTAACTAGTTTATCACACTGCAGAATTACGCAGTTATAGGACACACTACAGAGATTACTAGGCTACTCCTTTCCCAAAGATGTATTTCAAAGTGAATGACATCAGCAGCCTTGACAAAGTAGGGCATTTGAATTGTAGTGAGTGTGACCAGCCTAAGATTCATTGCTCCCTACACAGACACAGACACACAAACACAATTGCTATGTTTGGGATTAGAACTCCTACCTAATTAGTTTATCAGACTACAGCATTACATAGTTATAGGATGCACCACAAAGATTACTGGGCTACGTCTTTCCCAAAGGTAGATTTCAAAGTGAATGACATCAGCAGCCTTGACAAACTAGGTCATTTTAATTGTAGTGAGTGTGACTAGCCTAAAAAGCATTGCTCCCTACACAGACACACACACACACACACACACACACACACACACACACACACACACACACACACACACACACACACAAAATTGCCATGTTTGGGATTAGAACTCTTACCTAACCAGTTGTTATCACACTACAGCATTACACAGTTATAGGACATGCCACAGAGATTACTGGGCTACTTTTTTCCCTAAGATGTATTTCAAGGTGAATGACATTAGCAGCCTTGACAAAGTAGGACATTTGAATTGTAGTGAGTGTGACTAGCCTAAAAAGCATTGCTTGCTACACAGATAGAGACACACACATACAAACACACACACACACAGTTGCCATGTCTAGGATTAGAACTACTACCTAACTAGTTTATCATATTACAACATTATGCAGTTATAGGATGTGCCACAGAGATTACTGGGCTACTCCTTTCCCAAAGGTGTATTCCAAAGTGAATGACATCAGCAGGCTTGTCATAGTAGGGCTATGGAGAGGGCAGTGTGTGTGTATGGGCCATAACCCATATATCTAGAGGTAGACACACCACACTCAGGCACACACAGGTTTATATTCCGCAGGTACGTGTATACAACTGCTAGATGACTACTGCTTTGTAGTCATGTTGCACAGCTAGTACTTGCACCACAGAGTCTGTAATGCTGAGGGATACCAGTGGCTAATTTCTACAGTGAGTGCCATTTACACATCATGTAGTTGTAGCCATTTGGCTGTGTGCTGGGTGGGACAGGCCTCATGATGGATGGCTCCTTGTCATTGTCACTCTCTTCCACACATCTATGTATGTGTACTTTTCACATATTATAGTGTGTTGTCCTTGTATATATGTGTGTATTCCTATCCAATGTGTGTGCAAAGCATGGCTGGTGCATACTGAGGAGTGTATGCACTAACATCTGCAACAGTTAGATATGTATGGTCCACTGCTGTTGGCAGACCTGGGCTTCATTTGCTTAAGTGTGTGAGCATGCCTAGTATGCCCTTCTGCATTGGATGTGTGGATCCATTCCATATAGTTTGTACTCCAGTGCGGACCTTTGTGTTCTACAGCTACAGGTAGCAAATTGTTCCTGCAGGATATCTGTAGATCAGTTGGCAATATGGGGTGAAACTGCACAAGAGATAGTGTGTACTGTAGGTGATTGTGTCTGTGCTGCTTCTGGTACATGGTACTGGTATTAGCAGAGTTATGCAGACATGTGTACTGTTATACACTGTGATGTTTTATGTACTGATGTACTGTCAGGTGGACATTTCTGCTCACAGTAATGCCCTGGTGAACACAGGGAGAATGCAGCTGTGTCCAGTATTGTGGTCAAACGCCTACATATTCATGGAAAGATATGCCATTCTGGAGGGGGAGCTGTGTATCCAGTTCAGCATCTTGGTACAGTGCTGGCAGAGGATCCCATACTTGTATATCCATTGCCATGATAGTATGGCCTTATCTTGCTGTGGTAATACCTCACAGCTGTACATATTCACACAGGTTACCCAGAGGCAGGGGTCATAAGTCAGGACATTACCCCTATTGTGGTGTATGCACAAGTTTGTAGCCACCCATTTTTGTGTTTGCAGCCAGGGATAGTATGTGCACATGGCTGTGTGTCGGACCTTGCACATTCCTTGCTGCCCATACTCCCACCATCCTATTATTCTATCCTCTTCTATACATTATGCATTCATTCTCTGATACTTTCCCTATAGTTATCACTTCATCACAGCTGTGTTTTGTTGTTGGCCCACAGTTCATGCAGTGGGACATGGTGGACATGTTACTGTGGTTTGTCCACATGGCCTTGCATATGGCTTATGTGGAGTGAGTTATGTTGTTATTTGGGTGTCCATGACATAACATACATTGGCAGTATGGGTGAGATGCATGCCTTTGGCAGAGGCCTGTAGGCCATTTGGTGGTGATGCAGGCCAGCTGCAGCAGGCCGTTGCATTCTGTCAGTCCTACAGTCCCAGACTGCCATACAGTATATTCTCCTGGGGTGACAGGGTAGGTGTGCTAGGTGTTCATGCCAATGCTTTCTATCAGTATTGATCAGGTGGTGTGGATGCTAGCAGGGTGCTGCTTACAGCTAGGGAAACACCTGCATGGGACACCTGAACTTCATGTTGCATTCTTTCACTATTTCCATACACAGGTGGGGGTCATATTGTACCCATTCCCAACAGCAGGGATACGACCAGAGAGGTACCTGTGGGTGGTGTTTGGGTGAGCTGGGTGCATGTGTGCTACGGACACTACTTGCATCTGACTCACAGATATGCATGAGGCATTCCAGTTATGCTGGCTTGTGCAGGGACATCAGCCGTTTCCCAATACAGTCCTGTCACCTTTGTGATTTGCAAGTGTTTTGCCAGACGACATCGGTATTCCCTACTACAAGCCAAGATAATGTGATGCATACCTGTATGTACAATTCCAAGGGTGCGCCCATTTCATGGTTACACATTATATACTGTATGTCTGGGATACTTTTCCCTGTGTACTGCTTGTATATCTAGTCCAACAGTCATTCCACGTCCATCTTTCAGATGGTGACACAAATTACCACCATACATTTACAATGGCTTACTGCTAGCATGTGTTATACTGGGGAGAACTGTCTATGGCACTGCAGTTGTGAGGACTTGGCCATGTCATTGGCAATAGTGGGCAATGGCCACCAGGTCAAACCTCAGCATGCATACATACTGACCACTCGCACACAATATGAAACACACACCAACCTAACACATGCATACCTGCATATTGTATAAATGCTACGATCTATTCTACTACCTTGGCTACCTCAGGTCATCTGTGCTCCACTGGTATTATACCTACAAATACATGTTACTACATGTCTACATCGGATTGAAGGGGGTGCATACCTGACTGTTACTACATTTCTACATAGGATTGGGGGGTACACCTGACTGTTTCTACATTCCTACATAGGATTGGGGTGGGCACACCTGACTGTTTCTACATTTCTACATAGGATTGGGAGGCACACCTGACTGTTTCTACATTTCTGCATAAGAATGGGGGGCACACCTGACTGTTTCTACATTTCTACATAGGATGGGGGGCACACCTGACACTTGTACACATTTGCTATGACTGTATTGGCATGTCAGATACTCCATTTCATTCTGTATTCTAACCTATCATGCTGACTAGAGGCATATCAGTGTACTACAGGTCTTAGGTTTGCTTGACCTACATACCAGTTTCTGACTTCTTACCCATCAGATTTAACATCCCACTACCTGACCTGATGTAGTCTGTCTGTGTAGGCCTGGTGGGGGGAGGTTACCCATAGCCATCATTCGGTGGCCTTAGCACAGCCTTTGTTTGTGTTTGTCCTGCTGGCTGAGACTGTTGTTGGATATGTGAACCTCCCTGACTGGCATGTGTGTGTTCTATGGACACACATGTGGCCCAGCACATTTTCTGCAGTGGGTTTTATCACCATGTGTAGTACTGACTACTATGGTGATACTAGTATTTGTTACACATCTCATGCTGCCACTTTAGGTGTCTATTATCTGCTGGCATCCCATTCAGCCATCCAGTTCCCTTGCATGCTCACATCCATACCATAGATACAGGTAACAACACATACTACTCCATTCGGCAATTGGTAAGGAGAGTGACTTACCTTGTGTTTGTGCCAGTATTGAGGATGGTACTGGAGGGCTGCCTATGTCAGATGGGAATAGTACACTCCCTATACATGGTTGAGCACAGGTAGCGTCATGTTTGGCATCCCTTTTACTGTATGTGCGAGTCAGAGAGTGGTGTCATTCCCTGTGTCTCTCCTGTATCAGTGTATGTGCTATGCGTTGCCTCTTTGGCAAGGCCAGGGCATACTGGGCACACCTCCTTCAGCCTACTGGGGCAGACTCAGGTTATTACTCCTCTGAGTCACTCTATGCCTGTGCAGGCCTTGGCAGTGGTGGGGGAGCTGTGTGGCCCTGCCCCATGCTGTTCCTGCTGCAGCTGTTTCTGCTGGATCATATTGTGTAGCATGGTACATACGATGACAATTTGAGTATATGTAGCTGGGGAGTACTGCAAGGCTCCACCGGATGTGTCCAGGCACCGGAACCATGACTTGAGCATCCCAAACACACACTCTATTACAACTCTGGTCTGTGCGTGTGCCTCATTATGGAGTTCTTGTTCAGGTGTGTATGCATTTCTGATGGGTGTCATCAGTCATGACTCCAGTGCGTAACCAGCATCCCCCACTAGGTGACCATAAGGGATGTCTCCACTGGCAAATCGCTGGTACAGCTGCATCAGATGCCAGATGTGGGAATCGTGGTAGCTTCCAGGGCAGCCAGCACACACATTCATTATAATGGCCTGGGCATTGCACATGACCTGGCAGTTCATGGAGGGGAAGCCCTTGTGGTTGATGTTGACCCTACCCCACTCACCAGGTGGTGCTTTGATGCATATGTGCATGCAGTCTATAGCACCCACTACCTCAGGGTATTCTGCTCTTTGGTGGAAGAGATGCATATTGCTGACCAATTCCTCATGTGTGTTGGGGAAATATTCGTGCTCACTGGCATGTGCTGACATGGCATCCAGGAACTGGTGGAGTACCCTGGATACTGATGCCTGTGAGATCCCCATGATATCCCCAGTTGGCCTTTGGAAGGTACCTGTAGCTAGTATTTTTAGGCCTACACATACCTTGGTATCCACTGGGATGGGGTCCTCTCTGTTAGTTCTGTGTGTGAGGTGTGGCTGGCACAGCTCAACAATTTGCTGTAAGAGGTCCCTGTCCATCCTATAGCACTCTCCTATTTCCAGCTCATGTAGTCCCTGTTAGGTTACCCTGGGTCTGTACACTCTTCTCCATCTCCTCACTGTGGGTTGGCCGATAGTATTCTCATCCTCACCACCCTCAGCCTCTTCTACATGTTGATGTATGATAGCTATTGCAGCTCCTATCATTTTGTTGAATTTGTTTGTTAAAATTCCCCCTGCTTGTATACACCGGTGGTGTAGAGTATGTGGGAAAAAACAAAGGGAAAGGTGTTTGCATAGTCTATAGTAGTGTTCTGGGCTGGGCTGGTCTGTTGCCTGTGTAATTGGCTGATTCTGATACATTTCACCTGCCATCTATGCTAGTTCTCCTAGATTACCTTCCTACTGCTGTTTGCCCTTCCCATTGCCTTCCTGTTTAAGCCCGGGGGCACGCCGCACAAACACAGTGCTCAAATTTGGACAGAGCTGCTATTTCCTGGTTTACTTTTTTTTCCCTTTAAAACCCAGTGCATGGCACGCACAACTGCTTAGGCAATGTAAAGAGTGCTAGGCAACCTCAGACACACCCCCTTGCTTAGCTCTGCTAAGCTAAGGGCAAACCCAAGCCACAGGGCTCCAATCCGCTTACAGTATGCCTGACACCCCCCCATGATGTCAGCTAACTCCTAGGCTTGCACCAAGCTATTCCTGCTCTTACACTGTTGGGGGCTGACTAGCATGCAGGGGAAATCTGGGATTCCGTATCATTCCCCTCATTTGCATAGGATTGTCTGCAGATGCATAGTTACAGGTCCCACACTGAGCCTCCCCTCTTAGCAACCACTATTCACTGGCCACGTTGTCTTCTGCCTCCTATTGAGTATAATGGCAAAATAGTGATTTTGTTTAGAATTCTTATTTTTTTTTCGCCTGATCCCGTTTGCGCCCCTCTGCCCTACACTTAAACAGCTGAGATCGGCTAAAAAAAAAATAAAAGTAATTTTTTTTATTTTTGCAACTGTTTTCCATGCTAATGGCCATATATTTGGACATTGGCATGCTTTCTACATAATATCCACCCTTTATTTGGAGCTGTCATGGCTCCATTTTGTAGTTTGCAGAAATGCACTTGGTTACTAACCGAGTCCATTTCTACAGATTACACTAGTCCTGCATGGCCGGCTTCCAGCTTCCTGGATCGCAAATTCGCCTCATTTGCATGGATTTCACCTGAAAATGGGATAATTTGCATACAGGAGCTGAGTCCGTGCAGGACTAGTGCAGGAGTGCTCATGCACGTCCCTACAGCATATTCCTGGATCGTTCGGCAGACATATTACCTGTTGGAGCTCCTGCACTAGTCCTGCACACTGTGCAGGGCTGGATGAATCCAGGGGTATATTTTTCATTTTTTTCCTTCAGTAGTGATCCATGATTGCACAATGCCAAGCAGAGACCACATAGAATAGTCATTGCAGGGTAATATATGTTATGGCCATTACAGCGAATGAAATGCAATGCATGGGTGTATGTAGCAAAGACAAGAGCATGCAGTACATTCAGCTGAATAAAATTTCCTTCTTATATCTCTGTGTAACATCAGACAAGTACTTTGAGAAACACATTATTAGACCTGTAGTTAGTGACATATGTTGCATTGGACAGAATAATGATCAACTTCTGTTAGCAACACTGGTAAGAATTGACTTTTAAATAAAAATACTATGGTATCATAAAATGGGATTAAATATATATTCTGACAATCCTTTGCAAAAGCATCATGTCAGTGGATTTGAACCTTGCATCACATATATTTCATTTGTCAGCTCATGCACTTACACATTGTGCCACAGAGAAAGATACATGTCAGGTGTTTTTCTTTCCTGAGTACTATCCATAGTGCTGTTGGCTGCTCAATGCCATCTGGCTGGTTTGCGTGACCTACAGCAGCCTAAAGTAAATGTTTCACTTTTTTCCTTGAGCCATGAAAGTAATTTTTATCCTGCCAAATGGTGTGCAAACAGTACTAAATGGAACAAGACATAAAGAAGATAGCACTGAAAAGTTAGTACTGTTGAGCTCATATGTATCCATCAGTGTACTTGCAGACTGTTTATTTAAGTCCCTTTTTACTGACACAACTTGACTAGGTGTATATCAGAGACAGGAGATTGTGAAAGCTGATTCTTCATGCTGTCAGGTAATCAGAGACACCTGAAAGCCATTAACAAGTAACACTTCTCAGTGCTCATCCATAGAATGCTAAGGGCACATGTGTGCAATTGTGTAGGTCCCACACCATGTTTTTATTCC
Organism: Protopterus annectens; assembly: GCF_019279795.1. NCBI lineage: Eukaryota > Metazoa > Chordata > Ceratodontiformes > Protopteridae > Protopterus > Protopterus annectens. The sequence continues at coordinate 680,093,335 of NC_056737.1, read as the reverse complement.
CTACATGGTATGCAGATTGTAGTATTTGGGAATTCTTATGATTTCACATCTCATTTGCATACACATGGTGCTCACAGGTTTGAATCTGCACCATGTGAAGGTAATGGTGTAGGAAGTGCCTTCAGAACACAGCCATTACATGGTTGAGTAAAGGTTGTGGAGTGTAACAGGTATCATTTTTTATATTTGTATGTACATGGGATCTTAGGCTTTGACCTAGATAGGGATTGTGTGTGCTATCCTTTAGCCAGAGCCAGGGCATACTGCACATGCCTCCATCTGCTAGTACCATCTGCAGCTGATGGTTCTCCCTAAGAATCATCATCTGTATCTGCTGCTGCTGGCAGTGCCTGTCATCCCTGAAGCTGTGGTCCTACCCCTTGCTGTCCTGATGGAGCAACTTCCTGAGACTGATACTGTATAAAGTGGAACAGACAGTAAGTATTTTAGCACAAGTGTCCAGGTCATACTTCAGTGTACCTCCTGATGTGTCTAGACACTGAAACCTTGATTTCAGCAAACTAAACCCACATTCTGTGATATTCTTTGATTGAGTGTTGTATCCTTGCTTGGAGGAGTTGCGTGTGTTTCTCATGAGTGTCATGAGCCAGAGCTCCAGTGCATGATCTGCATAACCACTAGATGCCCTTCTGGGATATCACCCTTAGCAAACCTAGTGTACAGCTCACAAGTGTGCCATATGTGTGAGTCATGGAAATTGCCTGGGATTCCTACATAAACATTTGTAGATGATCCCTTGGGCATTACCGACAACTTGACAGTTTATGGAGTGGAAACCTTTTCCGTTGATGTACCTCCTTCCCTGTTCTCCTGGTGGTGCTTTTATTTGTGTGTGTGTGTGTGTGTGTGTGTGTGTGTGTGTGTGTGTGTGTGTGTGTGTGTGTGTGTGTGTGTGTGTGTGTGTGTGTGTGTGTGTGTGTGTGTGTGTGTGTGTGTGCGTGTGTGTGTGTGCAATTTGTGGCCTCCAGTGCTTCAGGGAAGTGTGCTATTGCATAGAATTCCTTCATGGTTTTTGCTCTCTCTTGTGGTGTTATCGGGAAACAGATACGTTCCCTTGCATGTAGTAACATTGCATTTACAAACTCATGAAATATTCTAGAAACTGATGCTTGTGACACCCCCTAACATAGGGTCTGTAGAATGTACTGGAAGCTAGTACTCATAATGTTAAGCATACCTTTGTTTCCAGTTAATGAGCTCTCCATGATTTCACTTAAGCTTGAGGTGGGGTCTGCAGAGGTTGCATATTTCTTCCAGTATTTCCAAGTCCACCCTGTATCTGTCAACAATTTCTGTTTAATGCAGTCCATTATATGTCAAACAGGATCTAAACACCCTTCTTCATCTAGAGTGTCTGATAGCAGCAGCAGTGCCCAGATATAAAGCTCGTTGCACATACAGCATAATAATAGCAGCAGTATCCCCTAACATGCTTTGTGTGTGTGTGTGTGTGTGTGTGTGTGTGTGTGTGTGTGTGTGTGTGTGTGTGTGTGTGTCTGTGTTTGTGATTGTGCTGCCTTCCAAAAGCTTCTTGTGTACATAGCAAAAGCCTACACCAAGTGTACATGATTGCTTTTTAGCTTACTGAATAGTTCTGACATATTAGATTGGTTAATTAGCAAGTATTCAGTTACTTATGCTTCCATTAAAGTATATTCTGCCATTTCCCATTGTTATGCAGTTCTACACTTTGTGTATAGCTGCTTAATATATACCAAAGCATGTGCTGTCACATTAGCAGCACTGTGTGACACCAACAAAATTTCTACACTTCATGTAGATGTTAATGAATCCCAGCCAATGTTTTTAT